>NC_088409.1:103749203-103766703 GCF_034236695.1 Oncorhynchus nerka | reverse complement strand
TTTGTCTATTAGTGTTGTTGTTTGTCTATAAGTGTTGTTGTCTATTAGTGTTGTTGTCTATTAGTGTTGTTGTCTATTAGTGTTGTTGTTGTCTATTAGTGTTCTTGTATATTAGTGTTGTTGTTTGTCTATTAGTTTTGTTGTTTGTCTATTAGTGTTGTTGTCTATTAGTGTTGTTATCTATTAGTGTTGTTGCTTTTCTATTAGTGTTGTTGTCTATTAGTGTTGTTGTTTGTCTATTAGTGTTGTTGTCTATTAGTGTTGTTGTCTATTAGTGTTGTTGTCTATTAGTGTTGTTTGTCTATTAGTGTTGTTGTTGTCTATTAGTGTTGTTGTTGTCTATTAGTGTTGTTGTTGTCTATTAGTGTTGTTGTTTTTCTATTAGTGTTGTTGTCTATTAGTGTTGTTGTTTGTCTATTAGTGTTGTTGTCTATTAGTGTTGTTGTCTATTAGTGTTGGTATCTATTAGTGTTGTTGTCTATTAGTGTTCTTGTCTATTGGTGTTTTTGTTGTCTATTAGTGTTGTTGTCTATTAGTGTTGTTGTCTATTAGTGTTGTTGTTGTCTATTAGTGTTGTTGTTGTCTATTAGTGCTGTTTGTCTATTAGTGTTGTTGTCTATTAGTGTTGTTTGTCTATTAGTGTTGTTGTTGTCTATTAGTGTTGTTGTTGTCTATTAGTGTTGTTGTTTGTCTATTAGTGTTGTTTGTCTATTAGTGTTGTTGTTTTTCTATTAGTGTTGTTGTCTATTAGTGTTGTTGTTTGTCTATTAGTGTTGTTGTCTATTAGTGTTGTTGTCTATTAGTGTTGGTATCTATTAGTGTTGTTGTCTATTAGTGTTCTTGTCTATTGGTGTTTTTGTTGTCTATTAGTGTTGTTGTTTATTAGTGTTGTTGTCTATTAGTTTTGTTGTTTGTCTATTAGTGTTGCTGTTTGTCTTTTAGTGTTGTTGTCTATTAGTGTTGTTGTCTTTTAGTGTTGTTGTCTGTCTATTAGTGTTGTTGTCTATTAGTGTTGTTGTTTGTCTATTAGTGTTGTTGTCTATTAGTGTTGTTGTTAGTATATTAGTGTTGTTGTTTGTCTATTAGTGTTGTTGTTTGTCTATAAGTGTTGTTGTCTATTAGTGTTGTTGTCTATTAGTGTTGTTGTCTATTAGTGTTGTTGTTGTCTATTAGTGTTCTTGTCTATTAGTGTTGTTGTTTGTCTATTAGTTTTGTTGTTTGTCTATTAGTGTTGTTGTCTATTAGTGTTGTTATCTATTAGTGTTGTTGCTTTTCTATTAGTGTTGTTGTCTATTAGTGTTGTTGTTGTCTATTGGTGTTGTTGTCTATTAGTGTTGTTGTTTGTCTATTAGTGTTGTTGTCTATTAGTGTTGTTGTTTGTCTATTAGTGTTGTTGTCTATTAGTGTTGTTGTCTATTAGTGTTGTTGTCTATTAGTGTTGTTTGTCTATTAGTGTTGTTGTTGTCTATTAGTGTTGTTGTTGTCTATTAGTGTTGTTGTTGTCTATTAGTGTTGTTGTTTTTCTATTAGTGTTGTTGTTGTCTATTAGTGCTTTTTGTCTATTAGTGTTGTTGTCTATTAGTGTTGTTTGTCTATTAGTGTTGTTGTTGTCTATTAGTGTTGTTGTTGTCTATTAGTGTTGTTGTTTGTCTATTAGTGTTGTTTGTCTATTAGTGTTGTTGTTTTTCTATTAGTGTTGTTGTCTATTAGTGTTGTTGTTTGTCTATTAGTGTTGGTATCTATTAGTGTTGTTGTCTATTAGTGTTCTTGTCTATTGGTGTTTTTGTTGTCTATTAGTGTTGTTGTTTATTAGTGTTGTTGTCTATTAGTTTTGTTGTTTGTCTATTAGTGTTGTTGTTTGTCTTTTAGTGTTGTTGTCTATTAGTGTTGTTGTCTTTTAGTGTTGTTGTCTGTCTATTAGTGTTGTTGTCTATTAGTGTTGTTGTTTGTCTATTAGTGTTGTTGTCTATTAGTGTTGTTGTTAGTATATTAGTGTTGTTGTTGTCTATTAGTGTTGTTGTCTATTAGTGTTGTTGTCTATTAGTGTTGTTGTTGTCTATTAGTGTTCTTGTCTATTAGTGTTGTTGTTTGTCTATTAGTTTTGTTGTTTGTCTATTAGTGTTGTTGTCTATTAGTGTTGTTATCTATTAGTGTTGTTGCTTTTCTATTAGTGTTGTTGTCTATTAGTGTTGTTGTTGTCTATTGGTGTTGTTGTCTATTAGTGTTGTTGTTTGTCTATTAGTGTTGTTGTCTATTAGTGTTGTTGTTTGTCTATTAGTGTTGTTGTCTATTAGTGTTGTTGTCTATTAGTGTTGTTGTCTATTAGTGTTGTTTGTCTATTAGTGTTGTTGTTGTCTATTAGTGTTGTTGTTGTCTATTAGTGTTGTTGTTGTCTATTAGTGTTGTTGTTTTTCTATTAGTGTTGTTGTCTATTAGTGTTGTTGTTTGTCTATTAGTGTTGTTGTCTATTAGTGTTGTTGTCTATTAGTGTTGGTATCTATTAGTGTTGTTGTCTATTAGTGTTGTTGTTTATTAGTGTTGTTGTCTATTAGTTTTGTTGTTTGTCTATTAGTGTTGTTGTTTGTCTTTTAGTGTTGTTGTCTATTAGTGTTGTTGTCTTTTAGTGTTGTTGTCTGTCTATTAGTGTTGTTGTCTATTAGTGTTGTTGTTTGTCTATTAGTGTTGTTGTCTATTAGTGTTGTTGTTAGTATATTAGTGTTGTTGTTTGTCTATTAGTGTTGTTGTTTGTCTATAAGTGTTGTTGTCTATTAGTGTTGTTGTCTATTAGTGTTGTTGTTGTCTATTAGTGTTCTTGTCTATTAGTGTTGTTGTTGTCTTAGTGTTGTTCTCGATTAGTGTTGTTGTCGATTAGTGTTGTTGTTGTCTATTAGTGTTGTTGTTGTCTATTAGTGTTGTTGTTGTCTATTAGTGTTGTTGTCTATTAGTGTTGTCGTCTAATAGTGTTGTTGTTTGTCTATTAGTGTTGTTGTCTATTAGTGTTGTTGTTTGTCTATTAGTGTTGTTGTCTATTAGTGTTGTTGTCTATTAGTGTTGGTATCTATTAGTGTTGTTGTCTATTAGTGTTGGTATCTATTAGTGTTGTTGTCTATTAGTGTTGTTGTTTGTCTATTAGTGTTGTTGTCTATTAGTGTTCTTGTCTATTAGTGTTGTTGCTTTTCTATTAGTGTTGTTGTCTATTAGTGTTGTTGTCTTTTAGTGTTGTTGTCTATTAGTGTTGTTGTCTTTTAGTGTTGTTGTCTGTCTATTAGTGTTGTTGTCTATTAGTGTTGTTGTTTGTCTATTAGTGTTGTTGTCTATTAGTGTTGTTGTTTGTCTATTAGTGTTGTTGTTCATATATTAGTGTTGTTGTTTGTCTATAAGTGTTGTTGTCTATTAGTGTTGTTGTCTATTAGTGTTGTTGTTGTCTATTAGTGTTCTTGTCTATTAGTGTTGTTTGTCTATTCGTTTTGTTGTTTGTCTATTAGTGTCGTTGTTGTCTATTAGTGTTGTTGTTTGTCTATAAGTGTTGTTGTCTATTAGTGTTGTTGTCTATTAGTGTTGTTATCTATTAGTGTTGTTGTTGTCTATTAGTGTTCTTGTCTATTAGTGTTGTTTGTCTTTTAGTGTTGTTGTTTGTCTATTAGTGTTGTTGTCTTTTACTGTTGGTGTCTGTCTATTAGTGTTGTTGTCTATTAGTGTTGTTGTCTATTAGTGGTGTTGTCTATTAGTGTTGTTGTCTATTAGTGGTGTTGTCTATTAGTGTTGTTGTCTATTAGTGTTGTTGTTGTCTATTAGTGTTGTTGTCTATTAGTGTTGTTTGTCTATTAGTTTTGTTGTTTGTCTATTAGTGTCGTTGTTGTCTATTAGTGTTGTTGTTTGTCTATTAGTTTTGTTGTTTGTCTATTAGTGTTGTTGTCTATTAGTGTTGTTATCTATTAGTGTTGTTGTTTGTCTATTAGTGTTGTTGTCTATTAGTGTTGTTGTTGTCTATTAGTGTTGTTGTCTATTAGTGTTGTTGTCTATTAGTGTTGTTGCTTTTCTATTAGTGTTGTTGTTGTCTTAATGTTGTTCTCGATTAGTGTTGTTGTCGATTAGTGTTGTTGTTGTCTATTAGTGTTGTTGTTGTCTATTAGTGTTGTTGTCTATTAGTGTTGTTGTCTATTAGTTTTGTTGTCTATTGGTGTTGTTGTCTATTAGTGCTGTTTTCTTTTACTGTTGTTGTCTGTCTATTAGTGTTGTTGTCTATTAGTGGTGTTGTCTATTAGTGTTGTTGCTTTTCTATTAGTGTTGTTGTTGTCTATTAGTGTTCTTGTCTATTAGTGTTGTTGTCTATTAGTTTTGTTGTTTGTCTATTAGTGTTGTTGTTTGTCTATTAGTGTTGTTGTTTGTCTATTAGTGTTGTTGTCTATTAGTGTTGTTGTCTATTAGTGTTGTTGTCTATTAGTGGTGTTGTCTTTTAGTGTTGTTGTCTGTCTATTAGTGTTCTTGTCTATTAGTGCTGTTGTTTGTCTATTAGTGTTGTTGTCGATTAGTGTTGTTGTTTGTCTATTAGTGTTGTTGTTGTCTATTAGTGTTGTTGTCTGTCTATTAGTGTTGTTGTTTGTCTATTAGTGTTGTTGTCTGTCAATTAGTGTTGTTGTCTATTAGTGTTGTTGTTTGTCTATTAGTGTTGTTGTCTGTCTATTAGTGTTATTGTTTGTCTATATGTGTTGTTGTCTATTAGTGTTGTTGTCTATTAGTGTTGTTGTTGTCTTTTAGTGTTTTTGTCTTTTAGTGTTGTTGTCTATTAGTGTTGTTGTCTATTAGTGTTGTTGTCTTTTAGTGTTGTTGTATGTCAATTAGTGTAGTTGTCTGTCTATTAGTGTTGTTGTCTATTAGTGTTGTTGTCTATTAGTGGTGTTGTCTATTAGTGTTGTTGTTTGTCTATTAGTGTTGTTGTCTGTCAATTAGTGTTGTTGTCTATTAGTGTTGTTGTTTGTCTATTAGTGTTGTTGTCTATTAGTGTTGTTGTCTATTAGTGTTGTTGTTGTCTGTTAGTGTTCTTGTCTATTCGTGTTGTTTGTCTATTAGTTTTGTTGTTTGTCTATTAGTGTTGTTGTTGTCTATTAGTGTTGTTGTCTAATAGTGTTGTTGTTTGTCTATTAGTGTTATTGTTTGTCTATTAGTGTTGTTGTTTGTCTATTAGTGTTGTTGTTTGTCTATACGTGTTGTTGTCTATTAGTGTTGTTGTCTATTAGTGTTGTTGTTGTCTATTAGTGTTCTTGTCTATTCGTGTTGTTTGTCTATTAGTTTTGTTGTTTGTCTATTAGTGTCGTTGTTGTCTATTAGTATTATTGTCTATTAGTGTTGTTGTTTGTCTATTAGTTTTGTTGTTTGTATATTAGTGTTGTTGTCTATTAGTGTTGTTATCTATTAGTGTTGTTGCTTTTCTATTAGTGTTGTTGCTTTTCTATTAGTGTTGTTGTTGTCTTTTAGTGTTGTTGTCTTTTAGTGTTGTTGTCTATTAGTGTTGTTGTCTTTTAGTGTTGTTGTCTGTCAATTAGTGTAGTTGTCTGTCTATTAGTGTTGTTGTCTATTAGTGTTGTTGTTTGTCTATTAGTGTTGTTGTCTGTCAATTAGTGTTGTTGTCTATTAGTGTTGTTGTTTGTCTATTAGTGTTGTTGTCTGTCTATTAGTGTTATTGTTTGTCTATACGTGTTGTTGTCTATTAGTGTTGTTGTCTATTAGTTTTGTTGTCTATTAGTGTTGTTGTTGTCTATTAGTGTTCTTGTCTATTCGTGTTGTTGTTTGTCTATTAGTGTTGTTGTCGATTAGTGTTGTTGTTTGTCTATTAGTGTTGTTGTCTTTTAGTGTTGTTGTCTATTAGTGTTGTTGTTTGTCTATTAGTGTTGTTGTCTGTCTATTAGTGTTGTTGTTTGTCTATTAGTGTTGTTGTCTGTCAATTAGTGTTGTTGTCTATTAGTGTTGTTGTTGTCTTTTAGTGTTGTTGTCTTTTAGTGTTGTTGTCTATTAGTGTTGTTGTCTGTCTATTAGTGTTGTTGTCTTTTAGTGTTGTTGTCTGTCAATTAGTGTAGTTGTCTGTCTATTAGTGTTGTTGTCTATTAGTGTTGTTGTCTGTCAATTAGTGTTGTTGTCTATTAGTGTTGTTGTTTGTCTATTAGTGTTGTTGTCTGTCTATTAGTGTTATTGTTTGTCTATAGGTGTTGTTGTCTATTAGTGTTGTTGTCTATTAGTGTTGTTGTCTATTAGTGTTGTTGTTGTCTATTAGTGTTGTTGTCTATTAGTGTTGTTGTCGATTAGTGTTGTTGTTGTCTATTAGTGTTGTTGTTGTCTATTAGTGTTGTTGTTGTCTATTAGTGTTGTTGTCTATTAGTGTTGTTGTCTATTAGTGTTGTTGTCTATTAGTTTTGTTGTCTATTAGTGTTGTTGTCTGTTAGTGTTGTTGTCTTTTACTGTTAGTGTCTGTCTATTAGTGTTGTTGTCTATTAGTGGTGTTGTCTATTAGTGTTGTTGTCTATTAGTGTTGTTGTCTATTAGTGTTGTTGTTTGTCTATTAGTGTTATTGTTTGTCTATTAGTGTTGTTGTTTGTCTATTAGTGTTGTTGTTTGTCTATACGTGTTGTTGTCTATTAGTGTTGTTGTCTATTAGTTTAGTTGTCTATTAGTGTTGTTGTTGTCTATTAGTGTTGTTTGTCGATTAGTGTTGTTGTTGTCTATTGGTGTTGTTGTCTATTAGTGTTGTTGCTTTTTTATTAGTATTGTTGTCTATTAGTGTTGTTGTCTATTAGTGTTGTTGTCTATTAGTTTTGTTGTCTATTAGTGTTGTTGTCGTCTATTAGTGTTGTTGTTGTCTATTAGTGTTGTTGTCTATTAGTGTTGTTGTCTATTAGTTTTGGTGTCTATTAGTGTTGTTGTTGTCTATTAGTGTTGTTGTCTATTAGTGTTGTTGTCTATTACTGTTGGTGTCTGTCTATTAGTGTTGTTGTCTATTAGTGGTGTTGTTGTCTATTAGTGTTGTTGTCTATTAGTGTTGTTGTCTATTAGTGGTGTTGTCTATTAGTGTTGTTGTCTATTAGTGTTGTTGTCTATTAGTGTTGTTTGTCTATTAGTTTTGTTGTTTGTCTATTAGTGTTGTTGTTGTCTATTAGTGTTGTTGTTTGTCTATTAGTTTTGTTGTTTGTCTATTAGTGTTGTTGTCTATTAGTGTTGTTGTCTATTAGTGGTGTTGTCTATTAGTGTTGTTGTCTTTTAGTGTTGTTGTCTATTAGTGTTGTTGTCTTTTAGTGTTGTTGTCTATTAGTGTTGTTGTCTATTAGTGTTGTTGTCTATTAGTGGTGCTGTCTATTAGTGTTGTTGTCTTTTAGTGTTGTTGTTGTCTATTAGTGTTGTTGTCTATTAGTGTTGTTGTCTATTAGTTTTGTTGTCTATTAGTGTTGTTGTCTATTAGTGTTGTTGTCTTTTACTGTTGTTGTCTGTCTATTAGTGTTGTTGTCTATTAGTGGTGTTGTCTATTAGTGTTGTTGCTTTTCTATTAGTGTTGTTGTTGTCTATTAGTGTTCTTGTCTATTAGTGTTGTTGGCTATTAGTTTTGTTGTTTGTCTATTAGTGTTGTTGTTTGTCTATTGGTGTTGTTGTCTATTAGTGTTGTTGTCTATTAGTGTTGTTGTCTATTAGTGTTGTTGTCTATTAGTTTTGTTGTTTGTCTATTAGTGTTCTTGTCTATTAGTGCTGTTGTTTGTCTATTAGTGTTGTTGTCTATTAGTGTTGTTGTCTTAGTGTTGTTGTCTGTCTATTAGTGTTGTTGTATATTAGTGTTGTTGTTTGTCTATTAGTGTTGTTGTAGTCTATTAGTGTTGTTGTTGTCTATTAGTGTTGTTGTTTGTCTATTAGTGTTGTTGTCTATTAGTGTTGGTATCTATTAGTGTTGTTGTCTATTAGTGTTGTTGTTTGTCTATTAGTGTTGGTATCTATTAGTGTTGTTGTCTATTAGTGTTGTTATCTATTAGTGTTGTTGTCTATTAGTGTTGTTTGTCTTTTAGTTTTGTTGTTTGTCTATTAGTGTCGTTGTTGCCTATTAGTGTTATTGTCTATTAGTGATGTTGTTTGTCTATTAGTTTTGTTGTTTGTCTATTAGTGTTGTTGTCTATTAGTGTTGTTATGTATTAGTGTTGTTGCTTTTCTATTAGTGTTGTTGTCTATTAGTGTTGTTGTTGTCTATTGGTGTTGTTGTCTATTAGTGTTGTTGCTTTTTTATTAGTGTTGTTGTTGTGTTAGTGTTGTTCTCGATTAGTGTTGTTGTCGATTAGTGTTGTTGTTGTCTATTAGTGTTGTTGTTGTCTATTAGTGTTGTTGTCTATCAGTTTTGTTGTCTATTAGTGTTGTTGTCTGTTAGTGTTGTTGTCTTTTACTGTTGGTGTCTGTCTATTAGTGTTGTTGTCTATTAGTGTTGTTGTCTATTAGTGTTGTTGTCTATTAGTGTTGTTGTTTGTCTATTAGTGTTGTTGTCTGTCAATTAGTGTTGTTGTCTATTAGTGTTGTTGTCTATTAGTGTTGTTGTTTGTCTATTAGTGTTGTTGTCTGTCTATTAGTGTTGTTGTTTGTCTATTAGTTTTGTTGTCTGTCAATTAGTGTTGTTGTCTATTAGTGTTGTTGTTGTCTATTAGTGTTGTTGTTTGTCTATTAGTGTTGTTGTCTTTTAGTGTTGTTGTCTGTCTATTAGTGTTGTTGTCTATTAGTGTTGTTGTTTGTCTATTAGTGTTGTTGTTGTCTATTAGTGTTGTTGTTTGTCTATTAGTGTTGTTGTAGTCTATTAGTGTTGTTGTTGTATATTAGTGTTGTTGTTTGTCTATTAGTGTTGTTGTCTATTAGTGTTGTTGTCTATTAGTGTTGTTGTTTATCTATTAGTGCTGTTGTCTATTAGTGTTGTTGCTTTTCTATTAGTGCTGTTATTTGTCCATTAGTGGTGTTGTTGTCTATTAGTGTTGTTGCTGTCTATTAGTGTTGTTGTTGTCTATTAGTGGTGTTGTCTATTAGTGTTGTTGTCTATTCGTTTTGGTGTTTGTCTATTAGTGTTGTTGTCTATTAGTGTTGTTGTTTGTCTATTAGTGTTGTTGTTGTCTATTAGTGTTGTTGTTTGTCTATTAGTGTTGTTGTTGTCTATTAGTGCTGTTGTTTGTCTAGTAGTGTTGTTGTAGTCTATTAGTGTTGTTGTTTGTCTATTAGTGTTGTTGTCTATTAGTGTTGTTGTCTATTAGTGTTATTTGTCTTTTAGTGTTGTTGATGTCTATTAGTGTTGTTGTCTATTAGTGTTGTTGTCTATTAGTGTTGTTGTTTGTCTATTAGTGTTGTTGTCTGTCTTTTAGTGTTGTTGTTTGTCTTTTAGTGTTGTTGTTTGTCTATTAGTGTTGTTGTCTATTAGTGTTGTTGTCTATTAGTGTTATTTGTCTTTTAGTGTTGTTGATGTCTATTAGTGTTGTTGTCTATTAGTGTTGTTGTCTATTAGTGTTGTTGTTTGTCTATTAGTGTTGTTGTCTGTCTTTTAGTGTTGTTGTTTGTCTTTTAGTGTTGTTGTTTGTCTATTAGTGTTGTTGTCTATTAGTGTTGTTGTCTATTAGTGTTATTTGTCTTTTAGTGTTGTTGATGTCTATTAGTGTTGTTGTCTATTAGTTTTGTTGTCTATTAGTGTTGTTGTCGTCTATTAGTGTTGTTGTTGTCTATTAGTGTTGTTGTCTATTAGTGTTGTTGTCTATTAGTTTTGTTGTCTATTAGTGTTGTTGTTGTCTATTAGTGTTGTTGTCTATTAGTGTTGTTGTCTATTACTGTTGGTCTCTGTCTATTAGTGTTGTTGTCTATTAGTGGTGTTGTTGTCTATTAGTGTTGTTGTCTATTAGTGTTGTTGTCTATTAGTGGTGTTGTCTATTAGTGTTGTTGTCTATTAGTGTTGTTGTCTATTAGTGTTGTTTGTCTATTAGTTTTGTTGTTTGTCTATTAGTGTCATTGTTGTATATTAGTGTTGTTGTTTGTCTATTAGTTTTGTTGTTTGTCTATTAGTGTTGTTGTCTATTAGTGGTGTTGTCTATTAGTGTTGTTGTCTTTTAGTGTTGTTTGTCTATTAGTTTTGTTGTTTGTCTATTAGTTTTGTTGTTTGTCTATTAGTGTTGTTGTCTATTAGTGTTGTTGTCTATTAGTGGTGTTGTCTATTAGTGTTGTTGTCTTTTAGTGTTGTTGTTGTCTATTAGTGTTGTTGTCTATTAGTGTTGTTGTCTATTAGTTTTGTTGTCTATTAGTGTTGTTGTCTATTAGTGTTGTTGTCTTTTACTGTTGTTGTCTGTCTATTAGTGTTGTTGTCTATTAGTGGTGTTGTCTATTAGTGTTGTTGCTTTTCTATTAGTGTTGTTGTTGTCTATTAGTGTTCTTGTCTATTAGTGTTGTTGTCTATTAGTTTTGTTGTTTGTCTATTAGTGTTGTTGTCTATTAGTGTTGTTGTCTTTTAGTGTTGTTGTCTGTCTATTAGTGTTGTTGTTTGTCTATTAGTGTTGTTGTCTGTCTTTTAGTGTTGTTGTTTGTCTTTTAGTGTTGTTGTTTGTCTATTAGTGTTGTTGTCTATTAGTGTTGTTGTCTATTAGTGTTATTTGTCTTTTAGTGTTGTTGATGTCTATTAGTGTTGTTGTCTATTAGTTTTGTTGTCTATTAGTGTTGTTGTCGTCTATTAGTGTTGTTGTTGTCTATTAGTGTTGTTGTCTTTTACTGTTGGTGTCTGTCTATTAGTGTTGTTGTCTATTAGTGTTGTTGTCTATTAGTGTTGTTGTCTATTAGTGTTGTTGTTTGTCTATTAGTGTTGTTGTCTGTCAATTAGTGTTGTTGTCTATTAGTGTTGTTGTCTATTAGTGTTGTTGTCTATTAGTGGTGTTGTCTATTAGTGTTGTTGTCTTTTAGTGTTGTTGTCTATTAGTGTTGTTGTCTTTTAGTGTTGTTGTCTATTAGTGTTGTTGTCTATTAGTGTTGTTGTCTATTAGTGTTGTTGTCTTTTAGTGTTGTTGTCTGTCAATTAGTGTAGTTGTCTGTCTATTAGTGTTGTTGTCTATTAGTGTTGTTGTTTGTCTATTAGTGTTGTTGTCTGTCTATTAGTGTTGTTGTTTGTCTATTAGTTTTGTTGTCTGTCAATTAGTGTTGTTGTCTATTAGTGTTGTTGTTGTCTATTAGTGTTGTTGTTTGTCTATTAGTGTTGTTGTCTTTTAGTGTTGTTGTCTGTCTATTAGTGTTGTTGTCTATTAGTGTTGTTGTTTGTCTATTAGTGTTGTTGTTGTCTATTAGTGTTGTTGTTTGTCTATTAGTGTTGTTGTCTATTAGTGTTGTTGTCTATTAGTGTTGTTGTTTATCTATTAGTGCTGTTGTCTATTAGTGTTGTTGCTTTTCTATTAGTGCTGTTATTTGTCCATTAGTGTTGTTGTTGTCTATTAGTGTTGTTGCTGTCTATTAGTGTTGTTGTTGTCTATTAGTGGTGTTGTCTATTAAATCAAATCAAATCAAATTTATTTGTGTTGTTGTCTATTCGTTTTGGTGTTTGTCTATTAGTGTTGTTGTCTATTAGTGTTGTTGTTTGTCTATTAGTGTTGTTGTTGTCTATTAGTGTTGTTGTTTGTCTATTAGTGTTGTTGTTGTCTATTAGTGCTGTTGTTTGTCTAGTAGTGTTGTTGTAGTCTATTAGTGTTGTTGTTTGTCTATTAGTGTTGTTGTCTATTAGTGTTGTTGTCTATTAGTGTTATTTGTCTTTTAGTGTTGTTGATGTCTATTAGTGTTGTTGTCTATTAGTGTTTTTGTCTATTAGTGTTGTTGTCTATTAGTGTTGCTGTTGTCTATTAGTGTTGTTGTTTGTCTATTAGTGTTGTTGTTTGTCTATTAGTGTTGTTGTCTATTAGTGTTGTTGTCTATTAGTGTTATTTGTCTTTTAGTGTTGTTGATGTCTATTAGTGTTGTTGTCTATTAGTGTTGTTGTCTATTAGTGTTGTTGTCTATTAGTGTTGCTGTTGTCTATTAGTGTTGTTGTTTGTCTATTAGTGTTGTTGTCTGTCTTTTAGTGTTGTTGTTGGTCTATTAGTGTTGTTGTCTATTAGTGTTGTTGTCTATTAGTGTTATTTGTCTATTAGTGTTGTTGTTGTCTATTAGTGTTGTTGTCTATTAGTGTTGTTGTCTATTCGTGTTGTTGTCTATTAGTGTTGCTGTTGTCTATTAGTGTTGTTGTTTGTCTATAAGTGTTGTTGTTGTTGTTGTTGTCTATTAGTGTTGTTGTTGTCTTTTAGTGTTGTTGTCTGTCTTTTAGTGTTGTTGTCTGTCTATTAGTGTTGTCTGTCTATTAGTGTTGTTGTTTGTCTATTAGTGTTGTTGTTGTCTATTAGTGTTGTTGTTTGTCTATTAGTGTTGTTGTTTGTCTATTAGTGTTGTTGTTTGTCTATTAGTGTTGTTGTCTGTCTTTTAGTGCTGTTGTTTGTCTAGTAGTGTTGTTGTAGTCTATTAGTGTTGTTGTTGTATATTAGTGTTGTTGTATATTAGTGTTGTTGTTTGTCTATTAGTGTTGTGTTTTGTCTATTAGTGTTGTTGTCTATTAGTTTTGTTGTTTGTCTATTAGTGTTGTTGTTGGCTATTAGTGTTGTTGTCTATTGGTGTTCTTGTCTATTAGTGCTGTTGTTTGTCTATTAGTGTTGTTGTCTATTAGTGTTGTTGTCTTTTAGTGTTGTTGTCTGTCTATTAGTGTTGTTGTCTGTCTATTAGTGTTGTTGTATATTAGTGTTGTTGTTTGTCTATTAGTGTTGTTGTCTATTAGTGTTGTTGTTTGTCTATTAGTGTTGTTGTTTGTCTATTAGTGTTGTTGTTTGTCTATTAGTGTTGTTGTTGTCTTTTAGTGTTGTTGTTTGTCTATTAGTGTTGTTGTCTATTAGTGTTGTTGTTTGTCTATTAGTGTTGTTGTTTGTCTATATGTGTTGTTGTTTGTCTATTAGTGTTGTTGTATGTCTATTCGTGTTGTTGTTGTCTATTAGTGTTGTTGTCTGTCTTTTAGTGTTGTTTACATTTACATTTAAGTCATTTAGCAGACGCTCTTATCCAGAGCGACTTACAAATTGGTGCATTCACCTTATGACCTCCAGTGGAACAGTAGTGCATCTAAATCTTTTCAGGGGGAGGGGGTGAGAGGGATTACTTTATCCTATCCTAGGTATTCCTTATAGAGGTGGGGTTTCAGGTGTCTCCGGAAGGTGGTGATTGACTCCGCTGTCCTGGCGTCGTGAGGGAGTTTGTTCCACCATTGGGGGGCCAGAGCAGCGAACAGTTTTGACTGGGCTGAGCGGGAACTGTACTTCCTCAGTGGTAGGGAGGCGAGCAGGCCAGAGGTGGATGAACGCAGTGCCCTTGTTTGGGTGTAGGGCCTGATCAGAGCCTGGAGGTACTGAGGTGCCGTTCCTCACAGCTCCGTAGGCAAGCACCATGGTCTTGTAGCGGATGCGAGCTTCAACTGGAAGCCAGTGGAGGGAGCGGAGGAGCGGGGTGACGTGAGAGAACTTGGGAAGGTTGAACACCAGACGGGCTGCGGCGTTCTGGATGAGTTGTAGGGGTTTAATGGCACAGGCAGGAGCCCAGCCAACAGCGAGTTGCAGTAATCCAGACGGGAGATGACAAGTGCCTGGATTAGGACCTGCGCCGCTTCCTGTGTGAGGCAGGGTCGTACTCTGCGGATGTTGTAGAGCATGAACCTACAGGAACGGGCCACCGCCTTGATGTTAGTTGAGAACGACAGGGTGTTGTCCAGGATCACGCCAAGGTTCTTAGCGCTCTGGGAGGAGGACACAATGGAGTTGTCAACCGTGATGGCGAGATCATGGAACGGGCAGTCCTTCCCGGGAGGAAGAGCAGCTCCGTCTTGTCGAGGTTCAGCTTGAGGTGGTGATCCGTCATCCACACGGATATGTCTGCCAGACATGCAGAGATGCGATTCGCCACCTGGTCATCAGAAGGGGAAAGGAGAAGATTAATTGTGTGTCGTCTGCATAGCAATGATAGGAGAGACCATGTGAGGTTATGACAGAGCCAAGTGACTTGGTGTATAGCGAGAATAGGAGAGGGCCTAGAACAGAGCCCTGGGGACACCAGTGGTGAGAGCACGTGGTGTGGAGACGGATTCTCGCCACGCCACCTGGTAGGGAGCGACCTGTCAGGTAGGACGCAATCCAAGCGTGGGCCGCGCCGGAGATGCCCAACTCGGAGAGGGTGGAGAGGAGGATCTGATGGTTCACAGTATCGAAGGCAGCCGATAGGTCTAGAAGGATGAGAGCAGAGGGAGAGAGTTAGCTTTAGCAGTGCGGAGCGCCTCCGTGATACAGAGAAGAGCAGTCTCAGTTGAATGACTAGTCTTGAAACCTGACTGATTTGGATCAAGAAGGTCATTCTGAGAGAGATAGCAGGAGAGCTGGCCAAGGACGGCACGTTCAAGAGTTTTGGAGAGAAAAGAAAGAAGGGATACTGGTCTGTAGTTGTTGACATCGGAGGGATCGAGTGTAGGTTTTTTCAGAAGGGGTGCAACTCTCGCTCTCTTGAAGACGGAAGGGACGTAGCCAGCGGTCAGGGATGAGTTGATGAGCGAGGTGAGGTAAGGGAGGAGGTCTCCGGAAATGGTCTGGAGAAGAGAGGAGGGGATAGGGTCAAGCGGGCAGGTTGTAGGGCGGCCGGCCGTCACAAGACGCGAGATTTCATCTGGAGAGAGGGGAGAAAGAGGTCAGAGCACAGGGTAGGGCAGTGTGAGCAGAACCAGCGGTGTCGTTTGACTTAGCAAACGAGGATCGGATGTCGTCGACCTTCTTTTCAAAATGGTTGACTAAGTCATCTGCAGAGAGGGAGGAGGGGGAGGGGGAGGAGGATTCAGGAGGGAGGAGAAGGTTGCAAAGAGCTTCCTAGGGTTAGAGGCAGATGCTTGGAATTTAGAGTGGTAGAAAGTGGCTTTAGCAGCAGAGAGAGAAGAGGAAAATGTAGAGAGGAGGGAGTGAAAGGATGTCAGGTCCGCAGGGAGGCGAGTTTTCCTCCATTTCCGCTATTAGGCTGCCCGGAGCCCTGTTCTGTGATCTCGCAATGAGTCGTCGAGCCACGGAGCGGGAGGGGAGGACCGAGCTGTTGCCTGGAGGATAGGGGACATAGAGAGTCAAAGGATGCAGAAAGGGAGGAGAGGAGGGTTGAGGAGGCAGAATCAGGAGATAGGTTGGAGAAGGTTTGAGCAGAGGAAGAGATGATAGGATGGAAGAGGAGAGAGTAAGCGGGGGGAGAGAGCGAAGGTTGGGACGGCGCGATACCATCCGAGTAGGGGCAGTGTGGGAAGTGTTGGATGAGAGCGAGAGGGAAAAGGATACAAGGTAGTGGTCGGAGACTTGGAGGGAGTTGCAACGAGGTTAGTGGAAGAACAGCATCTAGTAAAGATGAGGTCGAGCGTATTTCCTGCCTTGTGAGTAGGGGGAAGGTGAGAGGGTGAGGTCAAAAGAGGAGAGGAGTGGAAAGAAGGAGGCAGAGAGGAATGAGTCAAAGGTAGGCGTGGGGAGGTTAAAGTCGCCCAGAACTGTGAGAGGTGAGCCGTCCTCAGGAAAGGAGCTTATCAAGGCATCAAGCTCATTGATGAACTCTCCGAGGGAACCTGGAGGGCGATAAATGATAAGGATGTTAAGCTTGAAAGGGCTGGTAACTGTGACAGCATGGAATTCAAAGGAGGCGATAGACAGATGGGTAAGGGGAGAAAGAGAGAATGACCACTTGGGAGAGATGAGGATCCCGGTGCCACCACCCCGCTGACCAGAAGCTCGGGGTGTGCGAGAACACGTGGCCAGACGAAGAGAGAGCAGTAGGAGTAGCAGTGTTGTCTGTGGTGATCCATGTTTCCGTCAGTGCCAAGAAGTCGAGGGACTGGAGGGAGACATAGGCGGAGATGAACTCTGCCTTGTTGGCCGCAGATCGCAGTTCCAGAGGCTACCGGAGACCTGGAACTCCACGTGGGTCGTGCGCGCTGGGACCACCAGATTAGGGTGGTTGCGTTTGACCACGCGGTGTGGAGCGTTTGTATGGTCTGTGCAGAGAGGAGAGAACAGGGATAGACAGACACATAGTTGACAGGCTACACAAGAGGCTACGCTAATGCAAAGGAGATTGGAATGACAAGTGGACTACACGTCACGAGTGTTCAGAGAGTTAAGCTTACGTAGCAAGAATCTTATTGACTAAAATGATTAAAATGATACAGTACTGCTGAAGTAGGCTAGCTGGCAGAGGCTGCGTTGTTGACTAAGTAGGCTAGTTGGCATTGGCTGCGTTGTTGACACTACACTAATCAAGTCGTTCCGTTGAGTGTAATAGTTTCTACTGTGCTGCTATTCGGGGCCAGCTGGCTAGCTAGCAGTGTTGATTACGTTACGCTATGTTAAAAGAACGACAATAGCTGGCTAACTAACCTTGGTTTGTCTAAATCGCTCTAGACTACACAATTATCTTTGATAAAAGACGGCTATGTAGCTAGCTATGTAGCTAGCTACGATCAAACAAATCAAGCCGTTGTACTGTAATGAAATGAAATGAAAATGTGATACTACCTGTGGAGCGAAGCGAAATGCGACCGGATTGTTGAGTGCAGAAGTTCTGTTCGGTAGACGTTGGCTAGCTGTTGGCTAGCTAGCAGAGTCTCCTATGTTATTACGACATAAAACTACACACTCTAAACTACACAATTATCTTGGGTACGAAGACAGCAAAGACAACTATGTAGCTAGCTAACACTACACTAATCAAGTCGTTCAGTTGAGTGTAATAGTTGTGCTGCTAATCGGTAGACGGTGGACTAGCTAACGGTGGACGTTAGCTAGCTGGCTAGCTGCAGGGCAGTGTAGACTGCGTTAGGACGACGAAATACGATAATTACGCAATTATCTATGATACAAAGACGGCTGTGTAGCTAGCTAAGAAGAAATTGCTAAGATTAGACAAATGTTGTTTGTCTATTAGTGTTGTTGTCTATTAGTGTTGTTGTCTATTAGTGTTATTTGTCTATTAGTGTTGTTGTTGTCTATTAGTGTTGTTGTCTATTAGTGTTGTTGTCTATTAGTGTTGTTGTCTATTAGTGTTGCTGTTGTCTATTAGTGTTGTTGTTTGTCTATGTTGTTGTTGTTGTTGTTTGTTGTCTGTCTATTAGTGTTGTTGTTATTAGTGTTTTAGTGTTGTTGTCTGTCTTTTAGTGTTGTTGTCTGTCTATTAGTGTTGTCTGTCTATTAGTGTTGTTGTTTGTCTATTAGTGTTGTTTGTCTATTAGTGTTGTTGTTTTAGTCTATTAGTGTTGTTGTCTATTAGTGTTGTTGTTTGTCTATTAGTGTTGTCTGTCTATTAGTGTTGTTGTTTGTCTATTAGTGTTGTTTGTCTATTAGTGTTGTTGTTTGTCTATTAGTGTTGTTGTCTATTAGTGTTGTTGTCTATTAGTGTTATTTGT
>NC_088409.1:103735025-103748703 GCF_034236695.1 Oncorhynchus nerka | reverse complement strand
TTGGACTCATGTTCTTTCTTTACTTCAAACTGATTTCTAATTATTTCACTACTACTATGCTGTGTTGTATGCTGTTTCCTGTATTATGGGAAGAAGGAAATATGTACAATGTATCCAAACAAACTGGCTATGTGTGGAGGCACAGCATCATGCTGAACTAGCAGAGTACCTCTGTCCTGAATGGTCTCTCCAGGTTGGTCTGTCCTGTCTGGTCAGCCCTCACTCTCTCCTGTCTGGTCAGCCCTCACTCTCTCCTGTCTGGTCAGCCCTCACTCTGTCCTGTCTGGTCAGCCCTCACTCTCTCCTGTCTGGTCAGCCCTCACTCTCTCCTGTCTGGTCAGGCCCTCACTCTGTCCTGTCTGGTCAGCCTCACTCTCTCCTGTCTGGTCAGCCCCTCACTCTGTCCTGTCTGGTCAGCCTCACTCTGTCCTGTCTGGTCAGCCCCTCACTCTGTCCTGTCTGGTCAGCCTCACTTTCCTGTCTGGTCAGCCCTCACTCTGTCCTGTCTGGTCAGCCTCACTCTGTCCTGTCTGGTCAGCCCTCACTCTGTCCTGTCTGGTCAACTCCTCACTCTGTCCTGTCTGGTCAGCCTCACTCTCTCCTGTCTGGTCAGCCCCTCACTCTCCTGTCTGGTCAGCCCTCACTCTGTCCCGTCTGGTCAGCCCTCACTCTGTCCTGTCTGGTCAGCCTCACTCTGTCCTGTCTGGTCAGCTCCTCACTTTCCCTGTCTGGTCAGCCTCACTCTGTCCTGTCTGGTCAGCCCTCACTCTGTCCTGTCTGTTCAGCCCTCACTCTGTCCTGTCTGGTCAGCCCCTCACTCTGTCCTGTCTGGTCAGCCCTCACTCTGTCCTGTCTGGTCAGCCCTTACTCTGTCCTGTCTGGTCAGCCCTCACGCTGTCCTGTCTGGTCAGACCTCACTCTGTCCTGTCTGGTCAGCCCTCACTCTGTCATGTCTGGTCAGCTCCTTACCTGTCCTGTCTGGTCAGCCCTCACTCTGTCATGTCTGGTCAGCCCTCACTCTGTCCTGTCTGGCACAGCATCATGCTGAACTAGCAGAGTACCTCTGTCCTGAATGGTCTCTCCAGGTTGGTCTGTCCTGTCTGGTCAGCCCTCACTCTCTCCTGTCTGGTCAGCCCTCACTCTGTCCTGTCTGGTCAGCCCTCACTCTGTCCTGTCTGGTCAGCCCTCACTCTGTCCTGTCTGGTCAGCCCTCACTCTGTCCTGTCTGGTCAGCCCTTACTCTGTTCTGTCTGGCCGGCCATCACTCTGTCCTGTCTGGTCAGCCCTCAACACAATATATCTGGGAAAGACTAGACACCATATCTCTGGGAAAGACTAGACACCATATCTCTGGAAAAGACTAGACACCATATCTCTGGGAAAGACTAGACACCATATATATGGGAAAGACTAGACACCATATATATGGGAAAGACTAGACACCATATCTATGGGAAAGACTAGACACCATATCTCTGGGAAAGACTAGACACCATATCTCTGGGAAAGCCAGACACCATATATCTGGGAAAGACTAGACACCATATCTCTGGGAAAGACTAGACACCATATCTCTGGGAAAGACAGACACCATATATCTGGGAAAGGCTAGACACCATATCTCTGGGAAAGACTAGACACCATATCTCTGGGAAAGCCAGACACCATATCTCTAGGAAAGACTAGACACCATATCTCTGGGAAAGACTAGACACCATATCTCTGGGAAAGACTAGACACCATATTCTGGGAAAGACTAGACATCATATCTCTGGGAAAGACAGACACCATATATCTGGGAAAGGCTAGACACCAGTATCTCTGGGAAAGACTAGACACCATATCTCTGGGAAAGCCAGACACCATATATCTGGAAAAAGACTAGACACCATCATATCTGGGAAAGACTAGACACCATATATCTGGAAAAGACTAGACACCATATATCTGGGAGACTAGACACCATATTCTGGGAAAGACTAGACACCATATCTCTGGGAAAGACTAGACACCATATCTCTGGGAAAGACTAGACATCATATCTCTGGGAAAGACAGACACCATATATCTGGGAAAGGCTAGACACCATATCTCTGGGAAAGACTAGACACCATATCTCTGGGAAAGCCAGACACCATATATCTGGGAAAGACTAGACACCATATATCTGGGAAAGACTAGACACCATATATCTGGGAAAGACTAGACACCATATATCTGGGAAAGACTAGACACCATATATCTGGGAAAGACTAGACACCATATCTCTGGGAAAGACTAGACACCATATCTCTGGGAAAGACTAGACACCAGACTGACTGTCACTCTTTCTGCCCTCAATCCCACCTCCCTTCCCCGTTCCAAACCGTTCTACTGAGACCTCTACCATCCTGTCTGTCTGTCCCACACTCCTAAAACCATTCTACTGAGACATCTACCATCATGTCTGTCCCACACTCCTAAAACCATTCTACTGAGACCTCTACCATCCTGTCTGTCCCACACTCCTAAAACCATTCTACTGAGACCTCTACCATCCTACCTGTCCCACACTCCTAAAACCACCCACTGAGACATCTACCATCCTGTCTGTCCCACACTCCTAAACCATTCCCACTGAGACATCTACCATCCTACCTGTCCCACACTCCTAAAACCATTCTACTGAGACATCCACCATCCTACCTGTCTGTCCCACACTCCTAAACCATTCTACTGAGACCTCTACCATCCTGTCTGTCTGAGACATCTACCATCCTGTCTGTCCCAAACTCCTAAAACCATTCTACTGAGACCTCTACCATCCTACCTGTCTGTCCCACACTCCTAAAACCATTCTACTGAGACCTCTACCATCCTGTCTGTCCACACTCCTAAAACCATTCTGTCTGAGACCCCATAATCCCACTCCTCCCACACCCTAAACCATTCCCACTGAGACCTACCATCCTGTCTGTCCCACACTCCTCTAAAAACCATTCTACTGAGACTCTCTACCATCCTACCTGTCCCACACTCCTAAAACCATTCTACTGAGACATCTATCCTGTCTGTCTGTCCCACACTCTAAACCATTCTACTGAGACATCTACCATCCTACCTGTCCCACACTCCTAAAACCATTCTACTGAGACATCTACCATCCTACCTGTCTGTCCCACACTCCTAAAACCATTCTACTGAGACCTCTACCATCCTGTCTGTCCCACACTCCTAAAAAACCATTCTGCTGAGACCTCCCAAATCCTACCTCTCCCCACCTCCTAAAACCATTCTACTGAGACCTCTACCATCCTGTCTGTCCCACTCCTAAAACCATTCTACAGGGCCTCTACCATCCTACCTGTCCACTCTAAAACCATTCTACTGAGACCTCTACCATCCTGTCTGTCTGTCCCACACTCCTAAAACCATTCTACTGAGACATCTACCATCCTGTATCTGTCCACACTCTCCTAAAACCATTCTACTGAGACCTCTACCATCCTGTCTGTCTGTCCCACACTCCTAAAACCATTCTACTGAGACCTCTACCATCCTACCTGTCTGTCCCACACTCCTAAAACCATTCTACTGAGACCTCTACCATCCTGTCTGTCCCACACTCCTAAAACCATTCTACTGAGACCTCTACCATCCTACCGGTCTGTCCCACACTCCTAAAACCATTCTACTGAGACCTCTACCATCCTGTCTGTCCCACACTCCTAAAACCATTCTACTGAGACCTCTACCATCCTACCTGTCCCACACTCCTAAAACCATTCTACTGAGACCTCTACCATCCTACCTGTCCCACACTCCTAAAACCATTCTACTGAGACATCTACCATCCTGTCTGTCCCACACTCCTAAAACCATTCTACTGAGACATCTACCATCCTGCCTGTCCCACACTCCTAAAACCATTCTACTGAGACCTCTACCATCCTGTCTGTCCCACACTCCTAAAACCATTCTACTGAGACCTCTACCATCCTACCTGTCTGTCCCCTCCTAAAACATTCTACTGAGACCTCTACCATCTGTCTGTCCCACACTCCTAAAACCATTCTACTGAGACCTCTACCATCCTACCTGTCCCACACTCCTAAAACATTCTACTGAGACCTCTACCATCCTACCTGTCCCACACTCCTAAAACCATTCTACTGAGACATCTACCATCCTGTCTGTCCCACACTCCCCTAAAACCATTCTACTGAGACATCTACCATCCTGTCTGTCCCACACTCCAAAAAACCATTCTACTGAGACCTCTACCATCCTGTCTGTCACACTCCTAAAACCATTACTGGCTACCAGTCTGACACTCTACCATCCTGTCTGTCTGTCCCACACTCCTATAAAACCATTCTACTGAGACCTCTACCATCCTGTCCCACACTCCTAAAACCATTCTACTGAGACCTCTACCATCCTACCTGTCCCACACTCCTAAAACCATTCTACTGAAACATCTACCATCCTGTCTGTCCCACACTCCTAAAACCATTCTACTGAGACCTCTACCATCCTGTCTGTCCCACACTCCTAAAACCATTCTACTGAGACATCTACCATCCTGTCTGTCCCCACTCCTAAAACCATTCTACTGAGACATCTACCATCCCTACCTGTCCACACTCCTAAAACCATTCTACTGAGACATCTACCATCCTGTCTGTCCCACTCCTAAAACCATTCTACTGAGACATCTACCATCCTGTCATCTGTACACTCCTAAAACCATTCTACTGAGACCTCTACCATCTACCTGTCCCACCCACTCCTAAAACCATTCTACTGAGACATCTACCATCTACCTGTCTGTCCCACACTCCCTAAAACCATTCTGAGACCTCTACCATCCTACCTGTCCACCTCCTAAAACCATTCTACTGAGACCTTTACCATCCTGTCTGTCCCACACTCCTAAAACCATTCTACTGGACATCTACCATCCTACCTGTCCCACACTCCTAAAACCATTCTACTGAGACATCACATCCTGTCTGTCTGTCCCACACTCTAAAACCATTCTACTGAGACATCTACCATCCTGCCTGTCCCACACTCCTAAACCATTCTACTGAGACATCTACCATCCTGTCTGTCTGTCCCACACTCCTAAAACCATTCTACTGAGACATCTACCATCCTACCTGTCTGTCCCACTCCTATAACCATTCTACTGAGACCTCTACCATCCTGTCTGTCCCACACTCCTAAAACCATTCTACTGAGACATCTACCATCTGTCTGTCTGTCCCCTCCTAAAACCATTCTACTGAGACATCTCTACACTTCCTCCCTGCTAACCAGAACCCACTCTGTTCAGCCCTACAGTACTCCTCCCTTCCCACTGCCCCAGCCCGTGCCCCTTAAGAGCTTTGCCAACAGGTCTGGTAGGGGAGGGTAGGAAGGAGGGAGGAGGAAGTAAGTGTTGCTGATAGCCTAGTGCCCATTGCTGAAGGAAAAAGACAGATCCTGTTTGTTAGCAAGGTAGATCTGTAGGGGCTATGAAGTGTGGAATATGAAATGATGCTCTGGCTCCTGTAAGAAACACAGAGACTCACCAGGTTACTACGGTAACCAGGCTCCGTAGAAACACAGACTCACCAGGTTACTCGGTAACCAGGCTCGTAGAAACGCAGAGACCTACCAGGGCCTTCTATGGTAACCAGGCTCTGTAAACACAGGGAATTCTGAATTTACTGATAACCAGGCTCCGTAGAAACACAGAGACTCACCAGGTTACTCGGTAACCAGGCTCCGTAGAAACACAGAGACTCACCCAGGTTACTACGGTAGCCAAGGCTCCGTAGAAACGAGACCCTGCAGGATTACACCTATGGTAACCAGGCTCTGTAATAACAGAGAGACCCTCACCAGGACACCTAGGTAACCAGGCTCTGTAGAAACACAGAGACCAACCAGCCTTATACACCCCTTACACAGCCTTATACAGCCTTATACAGCCTTATACAGCCTTACACAGCCTTATACAGCCTTATACAGCCTTATACAGCCTTACACAGCCTTACACAGCCTTACGCAGCCTTACACAGCCTTATACAGCCTTATACAGCCTTATACAGCCTTATACAGCCTTATACAGCCTTATACAGCCTTATACAGACTTATACAGACTTATACAGCCTTATACAGCCTTATACAGGCTTATACAGGCTTATACAGCCTTATACAGGCTTATACAGCCTTACACAGCCTTACACAGCCTTATACAGACTTATACAGCCTTATACAGACTTATACAGCCTTATACAGCCTTACACAGCCTTACACAGCCTTACACAGCCTTACACAGCCTTACACAGCCTTATACAGACTTATACAGACTTATACAGCCTTACACAGCCTTATACAGCCTTATACAGCCTTATACAGCATTATACAGACTTATACAGGCTTATACAGCCTTACACAGCCTTACACAGCCTTACACAGCCTTATACAGGCTTATACAGCCTTATACAGCCCTTATGCAGCATTATACAGCCTTATGCAGCCTTATGCAGCCTATACATGACATACATGCCTTACGCATGCCTTACGCAGCATTACACAGCCTTACACAGCCTTATACAGCCTTATATAGCCTTATACAGCCTTATACAGCCTTATACAGCCTTATACAGCCTTACACAGCCTTACACAGCCTTATACAGCCTTATACAGCCTTATACAGCCTTACACAGCCTTATACAGCCTTATACAGCCTTATACAGCCTTACACAGCCTTACACAGCCTTACACAGCCTTATACAGCCTTATACAGCCTTATACAGCCTTACACAGCCTTACACAGCCTTATACAGCCTTATACAGCCTTATACAGCCTTATACAGGTTTACAGGAAGTACACCTACTTTATATCCCTTAGGTTTACAGGAAGTACACCTACTTTATATCCCTTAGCTTTACAGGAAGTAGAGGATATAGGTAGCTTTGGAAGGCTGTCTCACGGTTGTTGTCATGATACAACTCATGGCAGAGGGGAGGACACACACTATACAGGATACACACACACACTATACACACCACACACACACCACACACACACAATACACACACTATATACACACTATATACACACACACCACACACACACTATACACACACACACTACACACACACACACTCGTACATCCCTTCACACCAGGGGCTGGATAAAATAGGCCACTAAGCAGTGTAAAAGCTCTGGCTGGCTTACTGGCAATCTCAGATAGGGACCATACAACCCTTCTATTCAACACAGCTCTTTCACAGCTCTTGAATGTTCACACCAAAGCCATGTGTCACAGGTATTAGGAAACAGATGGAAAAGGGGTGAGGTAGATGCACATGGCTGATTACCTAAGAAACCATGACGACAAGACAGTCCAGTACAGTATACACTGATCTGTGTACATCTCCTAGTTACTAGGTTAAGTCAAATTCAGTCTGACCTCAAATCTTATTGTCCGGTCCATTGTTGTACCAAACAATACAACCCTGCCTTTAAATGTCTGTCTCTCTGTCCAACTGTCTGTCTCTCTGTCCAACTGTCTTCATTTAAATGTCTGTCTCTCTGTCCAACTGTCTGCCTTTAAATGTCTGTCTCTCTGTCCAACTGTCTGTCTTTAAATGTCTGTCTCTCTGTCCAACCCTGCCTTTAAATGTCTGTCTCTCTGTCCAACTGTCTGTCTTTAAATGTCTGTCTCTCTGTCCAACTCTGCCTTTAAATGTCTGTCTCTCTGTCCAACTGTCTGTCTTTAAATGTCTGTCTCTCTGTCCAACCCTGCCTTTAAATGTCTGTCTCTCTGTCCAACTGTCTGTCTTTAAATGTCTGTCTCTCTGTCCAACCCTGCCTTTAAATGTATGTCTCTCTGTCCAACTGTCTGTCTTTAAATGTCTGTCTCTCTGTCCAACTCTGCCTTTAAATGTCTGTCTCTCTGTCCAACCCTGCCTCTAAATATCTGTCTCTCTGTCCAACTGTCTGCCTTTAAATGTCTGTCTCTCTGTCCAACTGTCTGCCTTTAAATGTCTGTCTCTCTGTCCAACTGTCTGCCTTTAAATGTCTGTCTCTCTGTCCAACTGTCTGCCTTTAAATGTCTGTCTCTGTCCGCCTTTAAATGTCTGTCTCTCTGTCCAACTGTCTGCCTTTAAATGTCTGTCTCTCTGTCCAACTGTCTGCCTTTAAATGTCTGTCTCTCTGTCCGCCTTTAAATGTCTGTCTCTCTGTCCAACTGTCTGCCTTTAAATGTCTGTCTCTCTGTCCAACTGTCTGCCTTTAAATGTCTGTCTCTCTGTCCAACCCTGCCTTTAAATGTCTGTCTCTCTGTCCAACCCTGCCTTTAAATGTCTGTCTCTCTGTCCAACTGTCTGTCTCTCTGTCCAAATGTCTTCATTTAAATGTCTGTCTCTCTGTCCAACTGTCTTCATTTAAATGTCTGTCTCTCTGTCCAACTGTCTTCATTTAAATGTCTGTCTCTCTGTCCAACTGTCTGCCTTTAAATGTCTGTCTCTCTGTCCAACTGTCTGCCTTTAAATGTCTGTCTCTCTGTCCAACTCTGCCTTTAAATGTCTGTCTCTCTGTCCAACTCTGCCTTTAAATGTCTGTCTCTCTGTCCAACTGTCTGTCTCTCTGTCCAACTGTCTTCATTTAAATGTCTGTCTCTCTGTCCAACTGTCTGCCTTTAAATGTCTGTCTCTCTGTCCAACCCTGCCTTTAAATGTCTGTCTCTCTGTCCAACTCTGCCTTTAAATGTCTGTCTCTCTGTCCAACTGTCTGTCTCTCTGTCCAACCCTGCCTTTAAATGTCTGTCTCTCTGTCCAACTCTGCCTTTAAATGTCTGTCTCTCTGTCCAACTGTCTGTCTCTCTGTCCAACCCTGCCTCTAAATGTCTGTCTCTCTGTCCAACTGTCTGCCTTTAAATGTCTGTCTCTCTGTCCAACTGTCTGTCTTTAAATGTCTGTCTCTCTGTCCAACTCTGCCTTTAAATGTCTGTCTCTCTGTCCAACCCTGCCTCTAAATGTATGTCTCTCTGTCCAACTGTCTGCCTTTAAATGTCTGTCTCTCTGTCCAACTGTCTGCCTTTAAATGTCTGTCTCTCTGTCCAACTGTCTGCCTTTAAATGTCTGTCTCTCTGTCCAACTGTCTGCCTTTAAATGTCTGTCTCTCTGTCCAACTGTCTGACTCTAAATGTCTGTCTCTCTGTCCAACTCTGCCTTTAAATGTCTGTCTCTCTGTCCAACTGTCTGTCTCTCTGTCCAACTGTCTTCATTTAAATGTCTGTCTCTCTGTCCAACTGTCTGCCTTTAAATGTCTGTCTCTCTGTCCAACCCTGCCTTTAAATGTCTGTCTCTCTGTCCAACTCTGCCTTTAAATGTCTGTCTCTCTGTCCAACTGTCTGTCTCTCTGTCCAACCCTGCCTTTAAATGTCTGTCTCTCTGTCCAACTCTGCCTTTAAATGTCTGTCTCTCTGTCCAACTGTCTGTCTCTCTGTCCAACCCTGCCTCTAAATGTCTGTCTCTCTGTCCAACCCTGCCTTTAAATGTCTGTCTCTCTGTCCAACTGTCTGTCTTTAAATGTCTGTCTCTCTGTCCAACTCTGCCTTTAAATGTCTGTCTCTCTGTCCAACCCTGCCTCTAAATGTATGTCTCTCTGTCCAACTGTCTGCCTTTAAATGTCTGTCTCTCTGTCCAACTGTCTGCCTTTAAATGTCTGTCTCTCTGTCCAACTGTCTGCCTTTAAATGTCTGTCTCTCTGTCCAACTGTCTGCCTTTAAATGTCTGTCTCTCTGTCCAACTGTCTGCCTCTAAATGTCTGTCTCTCTGTCCAACTGTCTGCCTTTAAATGTCTGTCTCTCTGTCCGCCTTTAAATGTCTGTCTCTCTGTCCAACTGTCTGCCTTTAAATGTCTGTCTCTCTGTCCAACCCTGCCTTTAAATGTCTGTCTCTCTGTCCAACCCTGCCTTTAAATGTCTGTCTCTCTGTCCAACTGTCTGTCTCTCTGTCCAACTGTCTTCATTTAAATGTCTGTCTCTCTGTCCAACTGTCTTCATTTAAATGTCTGTCTCTCTGTCCAACTGTCTTCATTTAAATGTCTGTCTCTCTGTCCAACTGTCTGCCTTTAAATGTATGTCTCTCTGTCCAACTGTCTGCCTTTAAATGTCTGTCTCTCTGTCCAACTCTGCCTTTAAATGTCTGTCTCTCTGTCCAACTCTGCCTTTAAATGTCTGTCTCTCTGTCCAACTGTCTGTCTCTCTGTCCAACTGTCTTCATTTAAATGTCTGTCTCTCTGTCCAACTGTCTGCCTTTAAATGTCTGTCTCTCTGTCCAACTGTCTGCCTTTAAATGTCTGTCTCTCTGTCCAACCCTGCCTTTAAATGTCTGTCTCTCTGTCCAACTCTGCCTTTAAATGTCTGTCTCTCTGTCCAACTGTCTGTCTCTCTGTCCAACCCTGCCTTTAAATGTCTGTCTCTCTGTCCAACTCTGCCTTTAAATGTCTGTCTCTCTGTCCAACTGTCTGTCTCTCTGTCCAACCCTGCCTTTAAATGTCTGTCTCTCTGTCCAACTGTCTGCCTTTAAATGTCTGTCTCTCTGTCCAACTGTCTGCCTTTAAATGTCTGTCTCTCTGTCCAACTGTCTGCCTTTAAATGTCTGTCTCTCTGTCCAACTGTCTGCCTTTAAATGTCTGTCTCTCTGTCCAACTGTCTGCCTCTAAATGTCTGTCTCTCTGTCCAACTGTCTGCCTTTAAATGTCTGTCTCTCTGTCCGCCTTTAAATGTCTGTCTCTCTGTCCAACTGTCTGCCTTTAAATGTCTGTCTCTCTGTCCAACCCTGCCTTTAAATGTCTGTCTCTCTGTCCAACCCTGCCTTTAAATGTCTGTCTCTCTGTCCAACTGTCTGCCTTTAAATGTCTGTCTCTCTGTCCAACCCTGCCTTTAATTGTCTGTCTCTCTGTCCAACTGTCTTCATTTAAATGTCTGTCTCTCTGTCCAACTGTCTTCATTTAAATGTCTGTCTCTCTGTCCAACTGTCTTCATTTAAATGTCTGTCTCTCTGTCCAACTGTCTTCATTTAAATGTCTGTCTCTCTGTCCAACTGTCTGCCTTTAAATGTATGTCTCTCTGTCCAACTGTCTGCCTTTAAATGTCTGTCTCTCTGTCCAACTCTGCCTTTAAATGTCTGTCTCTCTGTCCAACTCTGCCTTTAAATGTCTGTCTCTCTGTCCAACTGTCTGTCTCTCTGTCCAACTGTCTGCCTTTAAATGTCTGTCTCTCTGTCCAACTGTCTGCCTTTAAATGTCTGTCTCTCTGTCCAACTGTCTGCCTTTAAATGTCTGTCTCTCTGTCCAACCCTGCCTTTAAATGTCTGTCTCTCTGTCCAACTCTGCCTTTAAATGTCTGTCTCTCTGTCCAACTGTCTGTCTCTCTGTCCAACCCTGCCTTTAAATGTCTGTCTCTCTGTCCAACTCTGCCTTTAAATGTCTGTCTCTCTGTCCAACTGTCTGTCTCTCTGTCCAACCCTGCCTCTAAATGTCTGTCTCTCTGTCCAACCCTGCCTTTAAATGTCTGTCTCTCTGTCCAACTCTGCCTTTAAATGTCTGTCTCTCTGTCCAACTGTCTGCCTTTAAATGTCTGTCTCTCTGTCCAACTGTCTGCCTTTAAATGTATGTCTCTCTGTCCAACTGTCTGCCTTTAAATGTCTGTCTCTCTGTCCAACTGTCCGCCTTTAAATGTCTGTCTCTCTGTCCAACTGTCTGCCTTTAATTGTCTGTTTCTCTGTCCAACTGTCCGCCTTTAAATGTCTGTCTCTCTGTCCAACTGTCTGTCTCTCTGTCTTTAAATGTCCGTCTCTCTGTCCAACTGTCCGCCTTTAAATGTCTGTCTCTCTGTCCAACTGTCTGTCTCTCTGTCCAACTGTCTGCCTTTAAATGTCTGTCTCTCTGTCCAACTGTCTGCCTTTAAATGTCTGTCTCTCTGTCCAACTGTCTGCCTTTAATTGTCTGTCTCTCTGTCTAACTGTCTGTCTCTCTGTCCAACTGTCTGTCTCTCTGTCCAACTGTCTGTCTCTCTGTCCAACTGTCTTCCTTTAATTGTCTGTCTCTCTGTCCAACTGTCTTCATTTAAATGTCTGTCTCTCTGTCCAACTGTCTGCCTTTAAATGTCTGACTCTCTGTCCAACTGTCTGCCTTTAAATGTCTGTCTTTCTGTCCAACTGTCTGCCTTTAAATGTCTGTCTCTCTGTCCAACTGTCCGCCTTTAAATGTCTGTCTCTCTGTCCAACCCTGCCTTTAAATGTCTGTCTCTCTGTCCAACCCTGCCTTTAAATGTCTGTCTCTCTGTCCAACCCTGCCTTTAAATGTCTGTCTCTCTGTCCAACTGTCTGTCTTTAAATGTCTGTCTCTCTGTCCAACTGTCTGCCTTTAAATGTCTGTCTCTCTGTCCAACTGTCTTCCTTTAAATGTCTGTCTCTCTGCCTTTAAATGTCTGTCTCTCTGTCCAACTGTCTGCCTTTAAATGTCTGTCTCTCTGTCCAACTGTCTTCATTTAATTGTCTGTCTCTCTGTCCAACTGTCTTCATTTAAATGTCTGTGTAAAATAAATGTCTGTTCTCCTTAGTTTTATAGTTGAACAACAAACCCTGATTAATACAGAGGTTTCTCTCTGCATGGTGTCCCCTCCCTCCCAAGTATAGTGACAGGTTTAGATCCTGTCTGTCTGTCTCCTCTGATTGGCTAATTGTGAGTCAAAGCTCAGCTCCACTCCTTCACCACACTAGTGAAAGAGAAAAAGGATATGTCCAAAAAGGCAGCCTATGCCCTATCTAGTGCACTACATCTGCCCAGGCCCATAGGGCCCTACATAGGGAATAGGGTTCCATTTGAGATGCGAGCCATTGTTTGTCGTAGTAAAGTCATTTGGCTCCATGGTTCATTTTAGCTGAGTGGCGTGCATTGAGGGGGAGGAGCTTTCATATGGAAATTAGTTAATTGTTTCTCACAGGGTAACCTAGGTCCAAATGTACCAGACATAATGTACTGTAACATAATGTAGCAGACATAATGTACCGTGACATAATGTTCTGTAACATCATGTACCAGACATAATGTTCTGTAACATCATGTACCAGACATAATGTACTGTAACATAATGTTCTGTAACATCATGTACCAGACATAATGTACCATGACATCATGTACCAGACATAATGTAATGTAACATAATGTACCAGACATAATGTACTGTAGTAACATAATGTACCAGACATAATGTACTGTAACATAATGTACCAGACATAATGTACTGTAACATAATGTACTGTAACATAATGTACCAGACATAATGTACCAGACATAATGTACTGTAACATATTGTACCAGACATAATGTACCAGACATAATGTACTGTGACATAATGTACCAGACATAGTGTACCAGACATAATGTACTGTGACATAATGTACTGTGACATAATGTACCAGACATAATGTACCAGACATAATGTACTGTAACATAATGTACTGTAACATAATGTACCATACATAATGTACCAGACATAATGTACTGTGACATAATGTACCAGACATAATGTACCAGACATAATGTACTGTAACATAATGTACTGTAACATAATGTACCATACATAATGTACCAGACATAGTGTACCATACATAGTGTTATGTAACA
>NC_088409.1:103714505-103734525 GCF_034236695.1 Oncorhynchus nerka | reverse complement strand
CCCCCTGTATATAATCTCATTACTAACCTCTACCCCCTGTATATAGTCTCATTACTAACATGTACCCCCTGTATATAGTCTCATTACTAACCTCTACCCCCTGTATATAGTCTAATTACTAACCTGTACCCCCTGTATATAATCTCATTACTAACCTCTACCCCTGTATATAGTCTCATTACTAACCTCTACCCCTGTATATAGTCTCATTACTAACCTGTACCCCCTGTATATAGTCTCATTATTAACCTGTACCCCCTGTATATAGTCTCATTACTAACCTGTACCCCCTGTATATACCCTCCTTACTAACATGTACCCCCTGTATATAGTCTCATTACTAACCTGTACCCCCTGTATATAATCTCATTACTAACCTCTACCCCCTGTATATAGTCTCATTACTAACCTGTACCACCTGTATATAGTCTCATTACTAACCTGTACCCCTGTATATAGTCTCATTACTAACCTGTACCCCTGTATATAGTCTCATTACTAACCTGTACCCCTGTATATACCCTCCTTACTAACATGTACCCCTGTATATAGTCTCATTACTAACCTCTACCCCTGTATATAGTCTCATTACTAACCTGTACCCCCTGTATATAATCTCATTACTAACCTCTACCCCCTGTATATAGTCTCATTACTAACCTGTACCCCCTGTATATAGCCTCATTACTAACCTGTACCCCCTGTATATAATCTCATTACTAACCTCTACCCCCTGTATATAGTCTCATTACTAACCTCTACCCCCTGTATATAGTCTCATTACTAACATGTACCCCCTGTATATAGTCTCATTACTAACCTGTACCCCCTGTATATAATCTCATTACTAACCTCTACCCCCTGTATATAGTCTCATTACTAACCTGTACCACCTGTATATAGTCTCATTACTAACCTGTACCCCTGTATATAGTCTCATTACTAACCTGTACCCCCTGTATATAGTCTCATTCCTAACCTGTACCCCCTGTATATACCCTCCTTACTAACATGTACCCACTGTATATATAGTCTCATTACTAACCTCTACCCCCTGTATATAATCTCATTACTAACCTCTACCCCCTGTATATAGTCTCATTACTAACCTTTACCCCCTGTATATAGTCTCATTACTAACCTCTACCCCCTGTATATAGTCTCATTACTAACCTGTACCCCCTGTATATAGCCTCATTACTAACCTGTACCCCCTGTATATAGTCTCATTACTAACCTGTACCCCCTGTATATAGTCTCATTACTAACCTCTACCCCCTGTATATAGTCTCATTACTAACCTGAACCCCTGTATATAGTCTCATTACTAACCTGTACCCCCTGTATATAGTCTCATTACTAACCTCTACCCCCTGTATATAGTCTCATTACTAACCTGTACCCCCTGTATATAGTCTCATTACTAACCTGTAACCCCTGTATATAGTCTCATTACTAACCTGTACCCCCTGTATATAGTCTCATTACTAACCTCTACCCCCTGTATATAGTCTCATTACTAACCTGTACCACCTGTATATAGTCTCATTACTAACCTGTGCCCCTGTATATAGTCTCATTACTAACATGTACCCCCTGTATATAGTCTCATTCCTAACCTGTACCCCCTGTATATACCATCCTTACTAACATGTACCCACTGTATATAGTCTCATTACTAACCTCTACCCCCTGTATATAGTCTCATTACTAACCTGTACCCCCTGTATATAATCTCATTACTAACCTCTACCCCTGTATATAGTCTCATTACTAACCTCTACCCCCTGTATATAGTCTCATTACTAACCTGTACCCCCTGTATATAGTCTCATTACTAACCTCTACCCCCTGTATATAGTCTCATTACTAACCTGTACCACCTGTATATAGTCTCATTACTAACCTGTACCCCTGTATATAGTCTCATTACTAACCTGTACCCCCTGTATATAGTCTCATTACTAACCTCTACCCCCTGTATATAGTCTCATTACTAACATGTACCCCCTGTATATAGTCTCATTACTAACCTGTACCCCCTGTATATAATCTCATTACTAACCTCTACCCCCTGTATATAGTCTCATTACTAACCTGTACCACCTGTATATAGTCTCATTACTAACCTGTACCCCTGTATATAGTCTCATTACTAACCTGTACCCCCTGTATATAGTCTCATTACTAACCTGTACCCCCTGTATATACCCTCATTACTAACATGTACCCCTGTATATAGTCTCATTACTAACCTCTACCCCTGTATATAATCTCATTACTAACCTCTACCCCCCTGTATATAGTCTCATTACTAACATCTACCCTGTATATAGTCTCATTACTAACCTCTACCCCCTGTATATAGCCTCATTACTAACCTGTACCCCTGTATATAGTCTCATTACTAACCTCTACCCCCTGTATATAGTCTCATTACTAACCTCTACCCCCTGTATATAGTCTCATTACTAACCTGTACCCCCTGTATATAGTCTCATTACTAACCTGTAACCCCTGTATATAGTCTCATTACTAACTCTACCCCTGTATATAGTCTCATTACTAACCTGTGCCCCCTGTATATAGTCTCATTACTAACCTGTACCCCCTGTATATAGTCTCATTACTAACCTGTACCCCCTGTATATAGTCTCATTACTAACCTCTACCCCCTGTATATAGTCTCATTACTAACCTGTACCCCCTGTATATAGTCTCATTACTAACCTGTAACCCCTGTATATAGTCTCATTACTAACCTGTACCCCTGTATATAGTCTCATTACTAACCTGTGCCCCCTGTATATAGCCTCATTACTAACCTGTAACCCCTGTATATAGTCTCATTACTAACCTCTACCCCCTGTATATAGCCTCATTACTAACCTCTACCCCCTGTATATAGTCTCATTACTAACCTCTACCCCCTGTATATAGCCTCATTACTAACCCGTACCCCTGTATATAGTCTCATTACTAACCTGTACCCCTGTATATAGTCTCATTACTAACCTGTGCCCCCTGTATATAGCCTCATTACTAACCTTTACCCCCTGTATATAGCCTCATTACTAACCTTTACCCCCTGTATATAGCCTCATTACTAACCTTTACCCCCTGTATATAGTCTCATTACTAACCTCTACCCCCTGTATATAGTCTCATTACTAACCTGTACCCCTGTATATAGCCTCATTACTAACCTGTACCCCCTGTATATAGCCTCATTACTAACCTTTACCCCTGTATATAGTCTCATTACTAACCTGTACCCCCTGTATATAGCCTCATTACTAACCTTTACCCATGTATATAGTCTCATTACTAACCTGTACCCCTGTATATAGCCTCATTACTAACCTGTACCCCCTGTATATAGCCTCATTACTAACCTTTACCCCTGTATATAGTCTCATTACTAACCTGTACCCCTGTATATAGCCTCATTACTAACCTGTACCCCTGTATATAGCCTCATTACTAACCTTTACCCCATGTATATAGCCTCATTACTAACCTGTACCACCTGTATATAGTCTCATTACTAACCTGTACCCCCTGTATATAGCCTCATTACTAACCTGTACCCCCTGTATATAGCCTCATTACTAACCTCTACCCCCTGTATATAGTCTCATTACTAACCTGTACCCCTGTATATAGTCTCATTACTAACCAGTACCCCCTGTATATAGTCTCATTACTAACCTGTACCCCCTGTATATAGCCTCATTACTAACCTGTATCCCCTGTATATAGCCTCATTACTAACCTTTACCCCTGTATATAGTCTCATTACTAACCTGTACCCCTGTATATAGCCTCATTACTAACCTGTACCCCTGTATATAGCCTCATTACTAACCTTTACCCCCTGTATATAGCCTCATTACTAACCTGTACCACCTGTATATAGTCTCATTACTAACCTGTACCCCTGTATATAGCCTCATTACTAACCTGTACCCCTGTATATAGTCTCATTACTAACCTGTACCCCCTGTATATAGTCTCATTACTAACCTGTACCCCCTGTATATAGTCTCATTACTAACCTGTACCCCCTGTATATAGCCTCATTACTAACCTGTACCCCTGTATATAGTCTCATTACTAACCTGTACCCCCTGTATATAGTCTCATTACTAACCTGTACCCCCTGTATATAGTCTCATTACTAACCTGTACCCCTGTATATAGCCTCATTACTAACCTGTACCCCTGTATATAGTCTCATTACTAACCTGTACCCCCTGTATATAGTCCCATTACTAACCTGTACCCCCTGTATATAGTCTCATTACTAACCTGTACCCCTGTATATAGTCTCATTACTAACCTTTACCCCTGTATATAGTCTCATTACTAACCTTTACCCCTGTATATAGTCTCATTACTAACCTCTACCCCCTGTATATAGTCTCATTACTAACCTGTACCCCTGTATATAGCCTCATTACTAACCCGTACCCCCTGTTTATAGCCTCATTACTAACCTGTACCCCCTGTATATAGTCTCATTACTAACCTGTACCCCCTGTATATAGTCTCATTACTAACCTGTACCCCCTGTATATAGTCTCATTACTAACCTGTACCCCCTGTATATAGTCTCATTACTAACCTGTACCCCCTGTATATAGTCTCATTACTAACCTGTACCCCCCTGTATATAGTCTCATTACTAACCTGTACCCCTGTATATAGTCTCATTACTAACCTGTACCCCCTGAATATAGTCTCATTACTAACCTGTACCCCCTGTATATAGTCTCATTACTAACCTGTACCCCCTGTATATAGTCTCATTACTAACCTGTACCCCTGTATATAGTCTCATTACTAACCTGTACCCCCTGTATATAGTCTCATTACTAACCTGTACCCCCTGTATATAGTCTCATTACTAACCTGTACCCCCTGTATATAGTCTCATTACTAACCTGTACCCCTGTATATAGCCTCATTACTAACCTGTACCCCCTGTATATAGTCTCATTACTAACATGTACCCCCCTGTATATAGCCTCATTACTAACCTGTACCCCCTGTATATAGTCTCATTACTAACCTTTACCCCTGTATATAGTCTCATTACTAACCTTTACCCCCTGTATATAGTCTCATTACTAACCTCTACCCCCTGTATATAGTCTCATTACTAACCTGTACCCCCTGTATATAGCCTCATTACTAACCTGTACCCCCTGTATATAGTCTCATTACTAACCTGTACCCCCTGTATATAGTCTCATTACTAACCTGTACCCCTGTATATAGTCTCATTACTAACCTGTACCCCCTGTATATAGTCTCATTACTAACCTCTACCCCTGTATATAGTCTCATTACTAACCTGTACCCCCTGTATATAGTCTCATTACTAACCTGTACCCTTGTATATAGTCTCATTACTAACCTGTACCCCCTGTATATAGTCTCATTACTAACCTGTACCCCCTGTATATAGTCTCATTACTAACCTGTACCCCTGTATATAGTCTCATTACTAACCTGTACCCCCTGTATATAGTCTCATTACTAACCTGTACCCCTGTATATAGTCTCATTACTAACCTGTACCCCTGTATATAGTCTCATTACTAACCTGTACCCCTGTATATAGTCTCATTACTAACCTGTACCCCCTGTATATAGTCTCATTACTAACCTGTACCCCCTGTGTATAGCCTCATTACTAACCTGTACCCCCTGTATATAGCCTCATTACTAACCTCTACCCCCTGTATATAGTCTCATTACTAACATCAGATAACCCCCCTGTATATAGCAGCTCATTACTAAGATGTACCCCCTGTATATAGCAGCTCAGACTAGATGTCACCTGTATATAGTCTCATTACTAACATCAGATGAGGTATTAGGCAGCTCAGAGAGATGTCACCTAGTGGTATTAGGCAGCTCAGAGAGATGTCACCTAGTGGTATTAGGCAGCTCAGAGAGATGTCACCTAGTGGTATTAGGCAGCTCAGAGAGATGTCACCTAGTGGTATTAGGCAGCTCAGAGAGATGTCACCTAGTGGTATTAGGCAGCTCAGAGAGATGTCACCTAGTGGTATTAGGCAGCTCAGAGAGATGTCACCTAGTGGTATTAGGCAGCTCAGAGAGATGTCACCTAGTGGTATTAGGCAGCTCAGAGAGATGTCACCTAGTGGTATTAGGCAGCTCAGAGAGATGTCACCTAGTGGTATTAGGCAGCTCAGAGAGATGTCACCTAGTGGTATTAGGCAGCTCAGAGAGCAGGGCTGAAGCAACACCAACAACCACTGGGATTTAAAGGTAATGCTCAATGTTCCACACACACACACACACACACACACAGACACACACACACACACACACACACCCACACCCACACCCACACCCACCCACCCACACAGACACAGACACAGACACAGACACAGACAGACAGACACAGACACACACACACACACACACACACACACACACACACACACACACACACACAGACACAGACACACACACACACACACAGCATCGCCATTGGAATGCGCACCCCATCTCAGGGCGCCGTTCTCTCCCCTCTACTGCATGTGTCCTCCAGCTGTGTTCTGGTATTGACTTTACCACACAGCACTACCAGGCTTCAACACACACACACACCCTCTATCTACTCACACACCCAACATGGAGTACATACACAGTAAATATTGACATCACTAACATCTGATGTTAGTGATCTGATGTTAGTGATCTGATGTTAGTGATCTGATGTTAGTGATCTGATGTTAGTGATCTGATGTTAGTGATCTGATGTTAGTGATCTGATGTTAGTGATCTGATGTTAGTGATCTGATGTTAGTGATCTGATGTTAGTGATCTGATGTTAGTGATCTGATGTTAGTGTTCTGATGTTTAAGGTCTGATGTTAGTGATCTGATGTTAGTGATCTGATGTTAGTGATCTGATGTTAGTGATCTGATGTTAGTGATCTGATGTTAGTGATCTGATGTTAGTGATCTGATGTTAGTGATCTGATGTTAGTGATCTGATGTTAGTGATCTGATGTTAGTGATCTGATGTTAGTGATCTGATGTTAGTGATCTGATGTTAGTGATCTGATGTTAGTGATCTGATGTTAGTGATCTGATGTTAGTGATCTGATGTTAGTGATCTGATGTTTAAGGTCTGATGTTTAAGGGTGTTTTCACACTTGGTCCCTTTCAGACACATCTTTGTGAACAGATAGCTTCATATTGTCTGCAGTATATCCAAAGGAACTCAAAAAAGCCCCCAAGCGAACCAGCTCTTAGGGGCAGAAGCCTATTCTGGCTTTTAAAGGGGCAGAAGCCTATTCTAGCTCTTAGGGGCAGAAGCCTATTCTGGCTTTTAAAGGGGCAGAAGCCTATTCTAGCTCTTAAAGAGGCAGAAGCCTATTCTAGCTCTTAAAGAGGCAGAACCGTATTCTAGCTCTTAAAGGGGCAGAAGCCTATTCTAGCTCTTAAAGGGGCAGAAGCCTATTCTAGCTCTTAAAGAGGCAGAAGCCTATTCTAGCTCTTAAAGAGGCAGAAGCGTATTCTAGCTCTTAAAGGGGCAGAAGCCTATTCTAGCTCTTAAAGGGGCAGAAGCCTATTCTAGCTCTTAAAGGGGCAGAAGCCTATTCTAGCTCTTAAAGAGGCAGAAGCCTATTCTAGCTCTTAAAGGGGCAGAAGCCTATTCTAGCTCTTAAAGGGGCAGAAGCCTATTCTAGCTCTTAAAGGGGCAGAAGCCTATTCTAGCTCTTAAATGGGCAGAAGCGTATTCTAGCTCTTAAAGGGGCAGAAGCCTATTCTAGCTCTTAAAGGGGCAGAAGCCTATTCTAGCTCTTAAAGGGGCAGAAGCCTATTCTAGCTCTTAAAGGGGCAGAAGCCTATTCTAGCTCTTAAAGGGGCAGAAGCCTATTCTAGCTCTTAAATGGGCAGAAGCGTATTCTAGCTCTTAAAGGGGCAGAAGCCTATTCTAGCTCTTAAAGGGGCAGAAGCCTATTCTAGCTCTTAAAGGGGCAGAAGCCTATTCTAGCTCTTAAAGAGGCAGAAGCCTATTCTAGCTCTTAAATGGGCAGAAGCCTACCCTGGGTGTAAAATGTTATATTACAACATTATTTAATCTTCAGTTTTTCTTCTGCTATTTGCTTAACAAAAATCTTAACAATAAAATAAACATGATAATATTATCTTCTGACTATAATTATTATGTCTCATCTTTTAACTAAATGAAATCTATATGCTTCCAAAACGTAAGTAGGTATAAGGTATATCTAGCTGTCCGATAACACATTCAGATGGAATGGCTTGCCCTGCACTTTGTGGAAACCTACACTGCATTGAGTGAATGTAAAAAAAACATCTTGGTTCCTTTCTAAAAATAGCTCGGACCACAAAATAGGTGAAGCGAACTGGCAGAAGAGTTGAGTCCTCATTCAAAGGCAATAACAGATGCAGATACAGAGAGAACTGAGTTATTTATCGTTTCCCTTTAAAGGACTGAGATCGGTTCTGTCTAAAGGACTATCAAGTATGTGAAAACACCCCGTCTGAGGGAGTCCCACAAGGCACCCTATTCCCAATATAGTGCACTACTTTTTGGACTAAATTCCTAATGAATAGGGTGCCATTAGGGACACATGCTGATTCTACAGAGCCTGATGGCCTTCTGATGAAATCTTCAGTCTCTAGTCTGTATGAATGAGTGAGGGAATGATATATTAATGAATAAAGTTAGCACATTACCTATTGAAGAGGAAGAGGAGGGCAGCAACAACACCACATGAGGAAGAGGAGGAGAGAAAAAAACACATGTTAGTATTCACATTCTCATTGACAGTCAATAGCATCTACTTTACTTGTCAAGAAAAACATGTTTCAGTCACACCAGATTATATGTGTCTCCTGCCTAGTGTCCTAGAACTCCACTGGATCTATAGGCGGTCCCTCTACTGCACAATACTTCCCCATAGGGCCCTGACCAACAGTAGGGCACTATGTAAGGAATAGGGTACCTCTTGGGAAAAAGACCATTGGTCTACGTTGAATAGAAAACACACACATTGTCAATATGAATCAGAGAAGCAAACGGAGGCATCAAACTGGCCTTATGATGAGTGTCAACATTATCCAGGAGTGGAACAATTCACTGCAACAAATAGGATCAACGTTGAACCTTTCATACATGGCATATTTCCCCACCTGAAATACTGCAGCTACACTATAGTATGCAACAGGCCTTTCAATTAGGTGGAAAGCAGCTGGGCTAGAGACGAGATGGGAGAGCCACAAAACCACAGAGAGAGAGGGGGGGGGTGAAGGGGTTTGGAGAGAGGGAAAGAGAGAGGGGGAGGAAGAGATGGGGGTTTGGGGGAAGTAGCATGGAAACCTACCAAAAATATATTAGGCAAGAGCAAATGAAATCCCTTTTAGACAACTTCCTGGAAAAAATGTTTCACTGTATTAGTCCCGAGCGGCGCAGTGTTTTAAGGGACTGCATCTCAGTACAAGAGGCATCACTACAGACCCTGGTTCGATTCCAGGCTGTATCACATCCGGCCGTGATTGGGAGTCCCATAAGGCGGCGCACAATAGGCCCAGCATTGTCCGGGTTTGGCAGGGATAGGCCGTCATTGTAAATAAGAATGTGTTCTTAAATGACTAGTTAAAATAGAGAAGGTGTAAACTTGGCAGTAGAAAACCTAAACAGTATATTTGACCTCTCAGCTTCCCTATCAAATCAAGCATTTCAAGCAGACAACCTAACAAAAGTAACAACAATGACAAATGGTTTGATGAAGAATGCAAAAACCTAAGAAGAAGACATTGAGAAACCTGTCCAACCAAAAACATAGAGACGCAGAAAACCTGAGTCTTCACTATAGTGAATCACTAAAACAGAGATGTATGGGTAAACCTGAGCCTTCACTATAGTGAATCACTACCTGAGCCTTCACTATAGTGAATCACTAAAACAGAGATGTATGGGTAAACCTGAGCCTTCACTATAGTGAATCACTATGGGTAAACCTGGCCTTCACTATAGTGAAACCTGGGTAAACCTGAGCCTTCACTATAGTGAATCACTAAAACAGAGATGTATGGGTAAACCTGAGCCTTCACTATAGTGAATCACTAAAACAGAGATGTATGGGTAAACCTGAGAATATAGTGAATCACTAAAACAGAGATGTATTGGTAAACCTGAGCCTTCACTATAGTGAATCACTAAAACAGAGATGTATGGGTAAACCTGAGCCTTCACTATAGTGAATCACTAAAACAGAGATGTATGGGTAAACCTGAGCCTTCACTATAGTGAATCACTAAAACAGAGATGTATGGGTAAACCTGAGCCTTCACTATAGTGAATCACTAAAACAGAGATGTATGGGTAAACCTGAGCCTTCACTATAGTGAATCACTAAAACAGAGATGTATGGGTAAACCTGAGCCTTCACTATAGTGAATCACTAAAACAGAGATGTATGGGTAAACCTGAGCCTTCACTATAGTGAATCACTAAAACATAGATGTGTGGGTAAACCTGAGCCTTCACTATAGTGAATCACTAAAACAGAGATGTATGGGTAAACCTGAGCCTTCACTATAGTGAATCACTAAAACAGATGAGTAAACCTGAGCCTTCACTATAGTGAATCACTAAAACAGAGATGTATGGGTAAACCTGAGCCTTCACTATAGTGAATCACTAAAACAGATGATGGTAAACCTGAGCCTTCACTATAGTGAAACTAAAACAGAGATGTATGGGTAAACCTGAGCCTTCACTATAGTGAATCACTAAAACAGAGATGTATGGGTAAACCTGAGCCTTCACTATAGTGAATCACTAAAACAGAGATGTATTGGTAAACCTGAGCCTTCACTATAGTGAATCACTAAAACAGAGATGTATGGGTAAACCTGAGCCTTCACTATAGTGAATCACTAAAACAGAGATGTATTGGTAAACCTGAGCCTTCACTATAGTGAATCACTAAAACAGAGATGTATGGGTAAACCTGAGCCTTCACTATAGTGAATCACTAAAACAGAGATGTATGGGTAAACCTGAGCCTTCACTAGTGAATCACTAAAACAGAGATGTATGGGTAAACCTGAGCCTTCACTATAGTGAATCACTAAAACAGAGATGTATGGGTAAACCTGAGCCTTCACTATAGTGAATCACTAAAACAGAGATGTATGGGTAAACCTGAGCCTTCACTATAGTGAATCACTAAAACAGAGATGTATTGGTAAACCTGAGCCTTCACTATAGTGAATCACTAAAACAGAGATGTATGGGTAAACCTGAGCCTTCACTATAGTGAATCACTAAAACAGAGATGTATGGGTAAACCTGAGCCTTCACTATAGTGAATCACTAAAACAGAGATGTATTGGTAAACCTGAGCCTTCACTATAGTGAATCACTAAAACAGAGATGTATTGGTAAACCTGAGCCTTCACTATAGTGAATCACTAAAACAGAGATGTATGGGTAAACCTGAGCCTTCACTATAGTGAATCACTAAAACAGAGATGTATGGGTAAACCTGAGCCTTCACTATAGTGAATCACTAAAACAGAGATGTAGCTAAACCTGAGCCTTCACTATAGTGAATCACTAAAACAGAGATGTATGGGTAAACCTGAGCCTTCACTATAGTGAATCACTAAAACAGAGATGTATGGGTAAACCTGAGCCTTCACTATAGTGAATCACTAAAACCAAGCCTTCACTATAGTGAATCACTAAAACAGAGATGTATTGGTAAACCTGAGCCTTCACTATAGTGAATCACTAAAACAGAGATGTATTGTAAACCTGAGCCTTCACTATAGTGAATCACTAAAACAGAGATGTATGGGTAAACCTGAGCCTTCACTATAGTGAATCACTAAAACAGAGATGTAACCTGAGCCTTCACTATAGTGAATCACTAAAACAGAGATGTAAACCTGAGCCTTCACTTAGTGAATCACTAACAGCAGATAGTTCCTAAAACAGAGATGTATTGGTAAACATGAGCCTTCACTATAGTGTGATGTATCAGCCTTCAAACTAAAACAGAGATGTATGGGTTGAATCCTTTTGAATCACTAAAACAGAGATGTATGGGTAAACCTGAGCCTTCACTATAGTGAATCACTAAAACAGAGATGTATTGGTAAACCTGAGCCTTCACTATAGTGAATCACTAAAACAGAATTAACAAGATGTACAAACCAGCCTTCACTAAGATCAAAACAAAGGTAAAAGCCTTCACTATAGTGAATCACTAAAACAGAGATGTATGGGTAAACCTGAGCCTTCACATTGAATCATAAACCTGAGCCTTCACTATAGTGTATTTGAGCCTCACTATAGTGAATCACTAAAACAGAGAATTGGTCTGAGCCTTCACTATAGTGAATCACTAAAACAGAGATGTATGGGTAAACCTGAGCCTTCACTATAGTGAATCACTAAAACAGAGATGTATGGGTAAACCACTTCTCCAATCTTTTTGGCCATAAAAAAAAACGAACAGCAAAAAAAACATATACATGATCAAATACAAATCTTAGAATCAACTATTAAAGACGACCAGAACCTACTGGATTCTCCAATTACCTTGAATGAACTACAGGACAAAATACAAACCCTCCAACCCAAAAAGGCCTGTGGTGTAGAATGAAATGAAATGAACAAAATGATAAAAAATACAGACCACAAATCCCAACTGGCTATACTTAAACTCTTTAACATCATCCTCAGCTCTGGCCTCTTGCCCAACATTTAGAACAAAGGACTGATCACCCCAATCCACAAACGTGGAGAAAAGTTGACACCTGTAACTACCGTGGGAGATGTGTCAACAGAAACCTTGGGGAAATCTTCTGCATTATAATTAACAGCAGATTCCTGCATTTCCTCTGTGAAAACAAATTGGCTTTTTACCAAATTACCATACGACAGACCACGTATTCACCCTGCACACCCTAATTAACAAACAAACAAAACAAAACAAAGGCAAAGCCTTCTCATGCTCATGTTCATTTCATAAAAGCTTTTGACTCAATTTGTCATGAAGGTCTGCTATGCAAGTTGATGGAAATTGGTGTTGGGGGAAAAACACAAGACATTATAAAATCCATGTACACAAATAACAAGTGTGACTTTACTATGTACAGACTCAGTGAGAAATTCAAATACAAATCTGATTGTGATGAACCCCGATATCTATTGGGTGAAATACCAGAAAGTGTCATCACAGAAGCAAGTGGGGCTGTGGGTTTGAGGGGTGGGTGGGCTGTGGGGCTGTGGGTTTGAGGGTAAGGGGGCTGTGGGTTTGAGGGGGTGGGGGCTGTGGGTTTGAGGGGTGGTGGGCTGTGGGTTTGAGGGGTGAGGGGGGGGCTGTGGGTTTGAGGGTGGTGGGCTGTGGGTTTGAGGGTGGGGGGCTGTGGGTTTGAGGGGTGGGGGCTGTGGGTTTGAGGGGTGGTGGGCTGTGGGTTTGAGGGGTGGTGGGCTGTGGGTTTGAGGGTGGTGGGCTGTGGGTTTAAGGGGTGGGGGCTGTGGGTTTGAGGGTGGGGGGCTGTGGGTTTGAGGGTGGGGCTGTGGGTTTGAGGGGTGGGGGCTGTGGGTTTGAGGGTGGTGGGCTGTGGGTTTGAGGGGTGGGGGCTGTGGGTTTGAGGGTGGGGGCTGTGGGTTTGAGGGGTGGTGGGCTGTGGGTTTAAGGGGTGGGGGCTGTGGGTTTAAGGGGTGGGGGCTGTGGGTTTGAGGGGTGGGGGCTGTGGGTTTGAGGGTGGGGGCTGTGGGTTTGAGGGGTGGTGGGCTGTGGGTTTGAGGGGTGGGGCTGTGGGTTTGAGGGGTGGTGGGCTGTGGGTTTGAGGGGTGGGGGGCTGTGGGTTTGAGGGGTGGGGGGCTGTGGGTTTGAGGGGTGGGTGGGCTGTGGGTTTGAGGGGTGGGGGCTGTGGGTTTGAGGGGTGGGGGGCTGTGGGTTTGAGGGTGGGGGGCTGTGGGTTTGAGGGGTGGGGGCTGTGGGTTTAAGGGGTGGTGGGCTGTGGGTTTGAGGGGTGGGGGCTGTGGGTTTGAGGGGTGGGGGCTGTGGGTTTGAGGGTGGGTGGGCTGTGGGTTTGAGGGGTGGGGGGCTGTGGGTTTGAGGGTGGGGGCTGTGGGTTTGAGGGGTGGGTGGGCTGTGGGTTTGAGGGTGGTGGGCTGTGGGTTTGAGGGGTGGGGGCTGTGGGTTTAAGGGGTGGTGGGCTGTGGGTTTGAGGGGTGGGGGGCTGTGGGTTTGAGGGTGGGGGGCTGTGGGTTTAAGGGGTGGTGGGCTGTGGGTTTGAGGGTGGGGGCTGTGGGTTTAAGGGGTGGTGGGCTGTGGGTTTGAGGGGTGGGGGCTGTGGGTTTAAGGGGTGGTGGGCTGTGGGTTTGAGGGGTGGGTGGGCTGTGGGTTTGAGGGGTGGTGGGCTGTGGGTTTGAGGGGGCTGTGGGTTTGAGGGGTGGTGGGCTGTGGGTTTGAGGGGTGGTGGGCTGTGGGTTTGAGGGTAAGGGGGCTGTGGGTTTGAGGGGTAAGGGGGCTGTGGGTTTGAGGGGGGGGGCTGTGGGTTTGAGGGGTGGTGGGCTGTGGGTTTGAGGGTGGGGGCTGTGGGTTTGAGGGGTGGTGGGCTGTGGGTTTGAGGGTGGTGGGCTGTGGGTTTGAGGGTGGGCTGTGGGTTTGAGGGGTGGTGGGCTGTGGGTTTGAGGGGTGGGCTGTGGGTTTGAGGGGTAAGGGGGCTGTGGGTTTGAGGGTAAGGGGGCTGTGGGTTTGAGGGTGGTGGGCTGTGGGTTTGAGGGTGGGGGGCTGTGGGTTTGAGGGGTGGTGGGCTGTGGGTTTGAGGGGTGGGCTGTGGGTTTGAGGGGTGGTGGGCTGTGGGTTTGAGGGGTGGTGGGCTGTGGGTTTGAGGGGTAAGGGGGCTGTGGGTTTGAGGGGTAAGGGGGCTGTGGGTTTGAGGGGTGGTGGGCTGTGGGTTTGAGGGTGGGGGCTGTGGGTTTGAGGGGTGGTGGGCTGTGGGTTTGAGGGGGGGGGCTGTGGGTTTGAGGGGGGGGGCTGTGGGTTTGAGGGGTGGGGGCTGTGGGTTTGAGGGGTGGGTGGGCTGTGGGTTTGAGGGGTGGTGGGCTGTGGGTTTGAGGGGTGGGCTGTTAGTTTGAGGGTGGGGGCTGTGGGTTTGAGGGTGGTGGGCTGTGGGTTTGAGGGTGGTGGGCTGTGGGTTTGAGGGGTGGGTGGGCTGTGGGTTTGAGGGTGGTGGGCTGTGGGTTTGAGGGGTGGGTGGGCTGTGGGTTTGAGGGTGGTGGGCTGTGGGTTTGAGGGGTGGGCTGTGGGTTTGAGGGGTGGTGGGCTGTGGGTTTGAGGGTGGTGGGCTGTGGGTTTGAGGGGTGGTGGGCTGTGGGTTTGAGGGTGGGGGCTGTGGGTTTGAGGGGTGGTGGGCTGTGGGTTTGAGGGGTGGGGCTGTGGGTTTGAGGGTAAGGGGGCTGTGGGTTTGAGGGGTGGTGGGCTGTGGGTTTGAGGGTGGGGGGCTGTGGGTTTGAGGGGTGGTGGGCTGTGGGTTTGAGGGTGGGGGGCTGTGGGTTTGAGGGGGGGGGGCTGTGGGTTTGAGGTTTGGGGTGGGGGCTGTGGGTTTGAGGGGTGGGCTGTTAGTTTGAGGGTGGGGGCTGTGGGTTTGAGGGGTGGTGGGCTGTGGGTTTGAGGGGTGGTGGGCTGTGGGTTTGAGGGGTGGTGGGCTGTGGGTTTGAGGGTGGTGGGCTGTGGGTTTGAGGGGTGGGGCTGTGGGTTTGAGGGGTGGGTGGGCTGTGGGGCTGTGGGTTTGAGGGGTAGGTGGGCTGTGGGTTTGAGGGGTGGGAAGGGGAAATGGGTAGAGGATTAAGGAGGGAGGAGGGAGGAGAAGGTGGAAAAGAGTTTCCTAGGGTTAGAGGCAATGAGCCACTTAGTCAAGGAGCAGGAGGGGAGGGTCAAGTCGGCCGGGAGGAAAGGGGACACTGCGAGTCATAGGATGTGGAAAGAGAGGAGAGTAGGGTCAAAGAGGCAGAATCAGGAGACAGGAGGGAGAAGGATTTATCAGAAAGACAATGGTAAATGATCATCTGGGTAGGAGCTGAGTGGTTAGGGTTGGAGGAAAGGGAGATGGAAAAGGAAACAAAGTAGAAATCAGAGACCTGGAGGAGGTGACAGTGAGATTAGTAGGAGAACAGAGACCTGGAGGGGGTTACAGTGAGATTAGTAGGAGAACAGAGACCTGGAGGGGGTTACAGTGAGATTAGTAGGAGAACAGAGACCTGGAGGGGGTTACAGTGAGATTAGTAGGAGAACAGAGACCTGGAGGAGGTTACAGTGAGATTAGTAGGAGAACAGAGACCTGGAGGGGGTTACAGTGAGATTAGTAGGAGAACAGAGACCTGGAGGAGGGTTACAGTGAGATTAGTAGGAGAACAGAGACCTGGAGGAGGGTTACAGTGAGATTAGTAGGAGAACAGAGACCTGGAGGAGGGTTACAGTGAGATTAGTAGGAGAACAGAGACCTGGAGGGGGTTACAGTGAGATTAGTAGGAGTACAGAGACCTGGAGGGGGTTACAGTGAGATTAGTAGGAGAACAGAGACCTGGAGGAGGTTAGAGTGAGATTAGCAGGAGAACAGAGACCTGGGAGGGGGTTACAGTGAGATTAGCAGGAGAACAGAGACCTGGAGGGGGTTACAGTGAGATTAGCAGGAGAACAGAGACCTGGAGGGGGTTACAGTGAGATTAGCAGGAGAACAGAGACCTGGAAGGGGGGAGGTTACAGTGAGATTAGTAGGAGAACAGAGACCTGGAGGGGGGTTACAGTGAGATTAGTAGGAGAACAGAGACCTGGAGGGTGGTTACAGTGAGATTAGGGGGTTCCAGTGAGATTAGTAGGAGAACAGCCTCTAGTAAAGATGAGGTCAAGCGTATTGCCTGCCTTGTGAGTGGGAGGGGGCTGTGAAAGTGGGAGAAGTCAAAAGAGGCAAGGAGGGGAAAAGAGAGAGTTGAGGCAGACATTGGGAGGTTGAAGTCGCCAAGTATGAATAGCGGTGAGCCATCATCAAGAAAATAGCTTATTGAGGAACTCTCCAAGGGCACCTGGTGGACAATAGATTAGAATCATGTTAATCTTGAGTGACAGTGACAGGATGGAAATCAAATGAGGAGATGGACAGGTGAGAGTGGGAGAAAGACCTGCGCCACCACCGTGACGACCAGATGCTCTCAGACTATTAGAGAAAACATAGTCAGATGAAGAGAGAGCAGCTGGAGTAGTAGTGTTCTCTGGGACGATCCATGTGTCTTTCACGACCAAAAAGTCAAGGGACTGACGGGCAGCATAGGCTGAGATGAACTTGGCGTTCTTGACCTGCAGATCGGCAATGCAATGCCGAATAGTCAAAGGAGTCACAACGAGTGTCTCAAACCATCTGGTCTCTCTCTACCATTAAACTGGTATCAAGCCATCTCTGGTCTCTCTCTGCCATTAAACTGGTATCAAGCCATCTCTGGTCTCTCTCTACCATTAAACTGGTATCAAGCCATCTCTGGTCTCTCTCTACCATTAAACTGGTATCAAGCCATCTGGTCTCTCTCTGCCATTAAACTGGTATCAAGCCATCTCTGGTCTCTCTCTACCATTAAACTGGTATCAAGCCATCTCTGGTCTCTCTCTACCATTAAACTGGTATCAAGCCATCTCTGGTCTCTCTCTACCATTAAACTGGTATCAAGCCATCTCCGGTCTCTCTCTACCATTAAACTGGTACCAAACCATCTCTGGTCTCTCTCTACCATTAAACTGGTATCAAGCCATCTGGTCTCTCTCTGCCATTAAACTGGTATCAAGCCATCTCTGGTCTCTCTCTGCCATTAAACTGGTATCAAGCCATCTGGTCTCTCTCTGCCATTAAACTGGTATCAAGCCATCTCTGGTCTCTCTCTGCCATTAAATTGGTATCAAGCCATCTCCGGTCTCTCTCTACCATTAAACTGGTATCAAACCATCTCTGGTCTCTCTCTACCATTAAACTGGTATCAAGCCATCTGGTCTCTCTCTACCATTAAACTGGTATCAAGCCATCTCTGGTCTCTCTCTGCCATTAAACTGGTATCAAGCCATCTCTGGTCTCTCTCTGCCATTAAACTGCTATCAAGCCATCTCTGGTATCTCTCTACCATTAAACTGGTATCAAGCCATCTCTGTTCTCTCTCTTTGCCATTTAAACTGGTATCAAGCCATCTCTGGTCTCTCTCTACCATTAAACTGGTATCAAGCCATCTCAGGTATCTCTCTACCATTAAACTGCGATCAAGCCATTTCTGGTCTCTCTCTGCCATTAAACTGGTATCAAGCCATCTGATGTCTCTCTGCCATTAAACTGGTATCAAGCCATCTCTGGTCTCTCTCTGCCATTAAACTGGTATCAAGCCATCTCTGGTCTCTATCTGCCATTAAACTGCTATCAAGCCATCTCTGGTCTCTCTCTGCCATTAAACTGGTATCAAGCCATCTCTGGTCTCTCTCTGCCATTAAACTGCTATCAAGCCATCTCTGGTCTCTCTCTGCCATTAAACTGCTATCAAGCCATCTCTGGTCTCTCTCTGCCATTAAACTGCTATCAAGCCATCTCTGGTCTCTCTCTACCATTAAACTGGTATCAAGCCATCTCTGGTCTCTCTCTGCCATTAAACTGGTATCAAGCCATCTCTGGTCTCTCTCTGCCATTAAACTGCTATCAAGCCATCTCTGGTCTCTCTCTACCATTAAACTGGTATCAAGCCATCTGATGTCTCTCTGCCATTAAACTGGTATCAAGCCATCTCTGGTCTCTCTCTGCCATTAAACTGGTATCAAGCCATCTCTGGTCTCTCTCTGCCATTAAACTGCTATCAAGCCATCTCTGGTCTCTCTCTGCCATTAAACTGGTATCAAGCCATCTCTGGTCTCTCTCTGCCATTAAACTGCTATCAAGCCATCTCTGGTCTCTCTCTGCCATTAAACTGGTATCAAGCCATCTCCATAACTACTATGTTCAACGTTATTATGTAGTTAAACTTCACACTGTCAGTCTGGACTAATAATAACCTGATGGGTGAGCCTTCCATAGTCTTCTATAGTCTGTGATAATACTATGACAGGCTGAGACAAGCCCTGCCTGCTAGGAGAGAAGAACAGATGTGGGGTCTTTTTTTGGCCGGGGGCATTGATGAGAAAACAGTCTGTAGTAAACAAAGCATCTGGCATCATGATAGTATTGATGTGCAACTATTGATCAGAGACTGAACGATCGGGGATGGAGAGCAACAGAGAAACATGGCTGTAATTGAAATGACTGGCAATCATTCAAAGGGTGTACTTCAGGGCTTTCGTCGGGTGATGTGATGATCTTAAAGCACACAGTCCTTCCTGTCCCTCCCTCCCTCCCTCCCTCACTCCCCGCCTCCCCCTCCCGCCTCCTCCCTCCCCTCCCTACCTCCCCGCCTCCCTCCCTCCCCACCTCCCCGCCTCCCTCCCCTCCCCACCTCCCCGCCTCCCCGCCTCCCGCCTCCCCCCTCCCTCCCCCACCTCCCTCCCTCCCCTCCCCACCTCCCCGCCTCCCTCCCTCCCCACCTCCCCGCCTCCCTCCCGCCTCCCTCCCTCCCCACCTCCCTCCCTCCCTCCTCGCCTCCTCCCCCCTCCCCACCTCCCTCCCTACCTCCCTCCCTCCCTCCCTCCCTCCCGCCCACCTCCCTCCCCTCCCCGCCTCCCCCTTCCCACCTCCCCACCTCCCTCCTCCCCACCTCCCCGCTTCCCTCCCTCCCTCCCCACCTCCAGCCTCCCTCCCCACCTCCCTCCCTCCCTCCCTCCCTGCCCCCCTCTCCTCTCCCCTCCCTCCCCCTCCCTCCTCCCCCACCTCCCTCTCTCCTCGCCCCCTCCCTCCCTCCCTGCCTCCCTCCCTCCCTCCCCCACCTATCTACCTCCCTCCTCCCTACCTCCCCGCCTCCCTCC